>NC_135511.1:15587191-15669691 GCF_051989575.1 Stigmatopora nigra | reverse complement strand
AGACTCGGGTTGGTTCGCGGGCCGCTTTAACGTCAACTTGATTTCATGTGGACCATTTTAGATATAATATTTAGATTTTTTTTTTATGAATGGATTAAAACTCCTGAATATTCAGTTTTTTATAGATCTAAAACAATGTTTATTTTAGTTTTTTTTATATATATATATATATATTTTTAGATTTGACACAATAATTTTTAAACTAAAAACACAGAAAATAGATTAAAAAATGACAATTATTGATTTAAAAGGGGGGAAATCAGGATATCTAATATACATCTATACTCTTCATTTTAATTTGACCCTAAAACAGAAAGTCAGCACTCATGATTGACTTTCCCAGGCCGCACAAAATGATGCGGCGGGCCAGATTTGGCCCCCGGGCCACCACTTTGACACACAAGTTCTAGTTGTGCTGTTAATATGTCAATGAATTTCTCATTTTCCCAGTTGCAGTAATCAAGATTCACCATTGTATGTATCATTTCCTTCACTTATTTTTTTAACATTACCTATCCTTGTCAGGGTAACAGGGTGCTGGAGTCCATCCCAGCTGACTTTGGGCGAAAGATGGACCATAGACTGGTCGCCAGTCAGCCATAAGGCACGCAAAGAGATGGACAACCATTGGAAATCAATCGCACCCCGTCTCCACCGAAAGTCAGGCGAGAGAACCACTTCACCACTAAAAATCAGGTGACATGTAACCACCCTAAAAATCACCATAAAAGCCCAAACTCGCATTGTACTGAGAGATGTGTTTCACGCGATTGAACCAGTGATTTTGCTATAATATAATCAGCGTGCCATGACAGTTGAAATAAGAATTTTCATGCAGCGTGCCGCACATTTGCAAACACCAGACCACGCACTTCCAATTTGCATGATAAGAAAAGCGTATAACCTTTCCATCACCTTGAAAAATAAGCTCATGCTGTTGCAACTGAGTGCTAGGAGAGTGCACTCGGATGTTTGTCATCTTAAATGCTTTTTTTTTACACGCATGAAGGAGTCAAACAATAAGTAAACCAGCCCAGGGTAAGAAATCGGTACATATTTTTCATCTCAGATGGCACTGTTGGGAAAGGGAAAGTTATATTTTGTCTTTTTTTTAGTAATTAAGACAGAATAGAGAAGGAAAAAGCCAATTGAAGGTTTTTTTTTTTTTTGAGTTAAAAGCAATGTCGCCAGAGATTGAAATTCAAAGCGAATGAGATTTCTGATTGAAGCTGCCAGACAAATATTTGCAAGCCATCATCTTCATTTCAGCATTTCTCACCGCATTCATTACTGGAGGACATGCTCGCATGAACACATTCCAGCTTTGAAACCATTGTTTTTCTAACATGCTCATTTTAACATTTAAATCAGGCAAATAGAAAGTGAGATATTTTAAATGAATGTTTCATGTGGGCCGGACCATTTTAGATATAATATTTAGGTTTTTTTTTTTTATAAATGGATTAAATGAACTGGATTAAAATCCCTGAATATTCAGTTTTTATAGATTTTAGAATAATGCTTATTTTACCTTTTTTATATATATTTTTAGATTTTACAAAATTATTTTTGAACTAAAAACACAAAAATTTGATTAAAAAATTACAATTATTGATTTCATGTGAGCCGGACCATTTTTAATATAATATCTAGTTTTTTTTTTAAATATATAAATGGATTAAATGAACTGGATTAAAATCCCTGAATATTCGTTTTTTATACATTTAAAAAAAATGCTTATTTAAGCTTCTTTTAAATATATTTTTAGATCTTACAAAATATTTTTTGAACTAAAAAACTGAAAAAAAGATTAAAAAATGACAATTATCAATTTAAAAGGGGAAAAATCAGGAAATTTAATATACATCTATACTCTTCATTTTTATTTGATCCTAAAACAGAAGATTGCCACTCATCATTTACTTTCCCGGACCGCACAAAATGATGCGACTGGCCAAATTTGGCCCGCCTGCCGCCACTTTGATACCGGTTCTAGTGGATTGCAGTTGTGCTCTTAATATGTCAATGAATTTCTCATTTTCCCAGTTGCAGTAATCAAAGTTCACCATTGTATGTATCATTTTAGTGACTTATTTTGGGGTACAGCTGAATTTGGGCAAAAGGTGGACTACACCCTAGATTGGTCGCCAGTCAGGACAAAAGATCAACCATTGAAACCATTGTCTTTCTAACATACTCATTTTAACATTTTAAATCAGGCAAACAAACAAAAAAGAGATATTTAAAATAAATCACTGAAATCCAGACGTCGATAGCGTTCCTCTGTTCCACTGTTTTCTAATGAATCATCTGGTTTCACAATCCCGAGAAATCCCGTCGCCAACCTTATTTTTATTACTCAATTTCACTACTTTTGGATCTGTGTGGCCATTTATTTTTGAATACTCTTTGACAAGATGTTATCATTTAATTAACGTGTAGACTAGGAACTGACCAGCCGTGTACGAGAATTTACTTTTATGAAACTGAGTATCTGACACAAAAAAAAAAAAACACGATGATAAGAAAATGAATCAGCGTTCCATTTAGTCCAGGTATTTTGTCTTTTTTTTTTCGTTTTTCTCTGACATATCCACAATTCTGGATCTTATTGCACTGGCCTGGTTGGCATTTTCACTTAACTAAAGGATTTCTCCTGCGCCACAGCTGCCTAGAAGCGGTCCTGGGGCAAAATTTGTTGCTGAGGGCGAGCACGTGCCTTCCATCCTGCCGCCATTATTAATTCAACATACACAGTAAAGAAGCGCCATCAGGCTAAATGAAGGTCTTGTTTTTTTTCCTATAGAGGTTGCACCATGGCTACCAATGCTGACTCGGCCTTTAACAGAGTGGTGACCAAAGGGTGAGTAGGCCAACTGGTCATTAGACTAATCAGTAGTTTATTGGTGGCTGCAAAAGAAACAAATAATATTGCAATATGGCAAATGGAAATCTCCAAAAGGCAAATATACAAGGCCAAAAGGGAAAAGATGCCTTCTGTTCTTGTTTATGTACTTGGTCAGATTTCTGGATGTAATTAGTTTATGGCTGAATGCTATCTGCATGCTAATGCATTGCTTTTGATTGAGCTTGTTTCAAAATGGGATTATAAGTGTCTTATACAGTGAAATATTACACCTCATTTGGAATTGACTGTGAATATATTTGGAAACCAAAAAAATGGAGAACACTGCTGGTCCATCGCACTCTGTAGTTTATCTTTTTTAATTCAAAGTATATTGGATTTACAGCTATAGGACAAAGGTGTAATAATATCTGATAACAATATAAAGCATCTGGTATTTACAACTGGCACAAATTCATGGCGTTTATTATTAACATGTTTTCCACACCGACAATAATTCAGAACATAGACTACTGGTGTCAAAGTGGCGGCCCGGGGGCCAAATCTGGCCCGCCGCATCATTTTGTGTGGTCCGGGAAAGTAAATCATGAGTGCTGACTTTCTTTTATAGGATTAAATAATAAATGAAGAGTATAGATGTATATTAAATTTCCTGATTTTTCCCTTTTATATCAATAATTATAATTTTTAATCCATTTTTTTTCTGTTTTTAGTTCAAAAATCATTTTGAAAAATCCAAAAATATATATATAAAAAAAAGCTAAAATAAATATTGTTTTAGATCTATAAAAAACTGAATATTCAGGGCTTATAATCCAATTCTTTTAATCTATTTATAAAAAAAAAAAATTTAAATATTATATCTAAAATAGTCCGGCCCACATGAAATCAAATTGACATTAAAGCGGCCCGCCAACCAACCCGAGTTTGACACCCTTAAGTGCGTAACTTAGAACATCCATTTAGCTGTAGTCATGTTAGTACATTCCTTTAAACACAATTTCTTTCAAGAGTACAAAAAACGAAACAAAACTTTCTTCATTTTAGGAGTCCTTTCTGTCCAGTTACACCGGGTAACCAAAACGAGAGTCATATTTAAGTGGCGAAAGTGGTGCTTTCCTCACTGAGCCTCCCATTTTGGAACCCCTATTACTATTGCCGCCATTCGACTCATTGACACTGGGTAGTCGGTTGCCCACTGAGTTATAAGCCACCCCTTGGTGGGTACGATAGCCCAAAACTGAGCGATAGCTGGAGTTCCTGCTTGGTGGACGACTCTCGGGGGCGGGGCTATCCTCCCTGGCGAAAAACACATAACTCTCTTCATCTCATACGAAGAAGATATGAATGAAGGCTTTGATATGCTTTCTATTGGAATACCTGATTTCATTTGAAACCTCTTTTCCCCAGCATTTGAAGAAGCCGCGGCAGCAGCAGCAGACCAGAAGACAGATGGCCAGCGCCAGAAGGAGGAGGAGGAGAAGTGCACCAATCACAGCCCCGACTATGATTCCCACTTTATTCGCGGCTGGAAGAGAAAACGTCAAGGGAATCGCATCAGGTTTTTTTTTTGATGACTTTCAAGGCCATGTTCATACGACAGGTTCTTTTTAAACTTTTTGACCATGTAAGACTCATTTCAGTTTTCAATTTTCTGCATTTTTTTTCAGTGACCATATCCATCTGATTTCCTTACCCCAGGGATAGGGAATCTATGGCTCAGGAGCCACATGTGGCTCTTTCTAAGGGTGTATATGGCTTTCTACTAACTTATGAGGTAAAATATGGAAATTGTCACACTATTTCTATCATCTCTTCAATCATAATTTGTTTTTTTATTACTCTTCTTCGTTTATGATATCCC
This sequence comes from Stigmatopora nigra, assembly GCF_051989575.1. NCBI lineage: Eukaryota > Metazoa > Chordata > Actinopteri > Syngnathiformes > Syngnathidae > Stigmatopora > Stigmatopora nigra. Next base: position 15,664,961 of record NC_135511.1, on the reverse strand, counting down.
TGATATTGATTTATTAGCAATAGCATAACAATGTTGTCAAAATAATTCTTTTTTTTAGACTTTTTCTACTTTAAAAGTGGTGAAATCACACACAAAAATCACACATTTTCATGTATTTTTACCATTTAGATCTGAGAATGACTCTCAAGAAATAACATTAGAAAATATAAATTGTTTATGGCTCTTTCTGTCAAAAAGGTTCCTAATCCCTACCTTACACGATACATATTCAACATTCCCCGTGTGATTTTGCCGTTTAAAGTAGGTTAACACACCCGTGCGGCAATTGTCGACATAACTGTGGATTTATCCACTAGCTTTTGTCCGTCGGTAAATTTAACGAGGACACCCAAAGCCGCTCGAGGCGGGCCGGCCCAACAGTCGTAAAGTAGGACGGGCTTTTAGCCCAAGCTTCTTTGCTTGCATTTATCTGCAATGCCATTCGTCATGCTTGTCAAAAGCACTTATTCAGAGTCCTGAATGCCCAATTAACATAGCTAAAGACATTTAGACAAATTATTCGTTGCGCATTGGGAGATCTTTGTGATAATTCACATTTAATGGAAATCGCCCCGGCTCCCTCTAGTGGAACTCGGAAGCTACGTGCAACAATTTGTCCGCAATTTATTATTGTAATTAGTCAGTTTTAAGAGAAAAAATATAAATAAAGCTCTGATGAGTGATGCATATATGATTTTAGAATATACCGACCAAATTTTCTGGCGATATGTCCTCAAATAGCGTCAAGGGAGCAATTACTACTAAGCCCTTAAGTACCTTGAAAGTACATTAAAAATATTAAAAAATACGGCTCTGAAGTAAAGTACTACACACATTGCATTAATAACAGAGGAGTACTGGTAATAAATATTTTAGTTAGTAACCTTCCTAAGAAAAACAAGAACAAAGTTAGCGAGATTTTGAGACCTCCCGCTAAGGAGCCTAAAACCTTCTTTAGAATAAATTACTGGAAGCTGTGGTTGCCAGAATTATCCTGTTTAAAACCAAAAACGCTGTAAAAAGTTGACTGTCAAATGAACAACAAACGACTGTACTAAAAAGAATGATTTTACATTTAATTTTCTATATATCTGCTTGTAGATCTTTCAAAATGTGTTGCATGGCGCCATGTCAAATGATATTAAAAAAGACTTGGCAGCAGAACTGCAACAAGCCCAATAAATTAAGACGTCAGTTAGAGAAATTATACCCTAAGAACATTTATACCCAATCAACTATTTTTTTAAATTCAACAGAAACACGACTGAATATTTCCATCCGTCCTCTAACTTCACAAAGAATTTAATCATCCCGTCAGCTAACGGTAGCCTCAAAATATTTTCCCCTTTCCTAATTAAAACACACTTACATATTGACATCCCTATACTCCTGAAATCTTTATCATGTTTGTATTTTGCCGCGCTTTCAAGTTGCGGACACGATCCTAGCCAAAAGGCAGTATTTTTCTTTTAATTGGAGGATACTTCCTAAGAAGTTCAGAAAGTCAAATTTCAGAGTGACGATCTCCTTTACTTACGATTGTTGGCCTTCAGTGCATATCTACACTGAGCTTTGCCAACAGGGTTTTTAGCCTCGCAGATGTAACTTCCAGCGTAGCTGTCTGAATGGTTCTTGATCAAATACTCCCCACTTTCGGAAACTTCATTGGAGACATTGAAAATGAACATGGGATTATTACTCAAGGTCTTCCAAGACCTGGAGAATTTGAACGGACTTACTCAACGGGACGGCCATGGGCGGATCTCGTCTCCATGTGTATGTCATTGGAGACGATCCTTGGGAAGACTCGCAGCGGAGTGTAACCGGACTGCCTTTTTCCTCCTTGCCGTCTACCCAACATTTTGGCACCGATGGCGGAACTGATAAAAAAATCAAATAACATGTTGTTAGAAAGTGAAAACCTTAAGGGTGGTGGCGCTAAGTTTTGGAGGACATTCCTATGACGTCGAACAAGCGTCAACTAGCAAAACCGGTTGAAGAATCGTCCTCACCCATCACAACCAAGGTTACTTTTCGCATGTCGACGCCTGGTGATTTTTTAACTTTGCACTGATAGGTCGCCGTGTCAGACCGCCTTAAGTTAGTCATTGATATGGACGCATCTCCTCGCTTAGGGTCTCCAACGAAGTTTATTCTACCAGTGAGGGATGGGTCGTAGTTGTGTATACGGCCTTCTGTGAAGGCCATGATCTGGAATGGAAAACAAGAAATGAGGAATGAGAATAGATGAGCCGGTTTTACGACTCGCTGAGGTATGACGTCTTGTGTTTGCCAAGACTGAAACATTCCTGTCTTTGTTCGGAGAAGTCGGTTACCAGTTTGTCTTTCTGTGTCATGTCTGGGCTGAGGTTGGACCATTCGATGTCCAGCTCGCCAACGTCTTGGGGTCCCGGAGTGTAGGTGCAGCTGAGTAAGACGTTTTCACCCTGGGCCTTCTGGATGGTTTGAGGTCCTGAAGATGTCACTTGCATTGCTTCTGTTAAGTCTGTGTGCTCAAATATGTTTGGAAAAACTGATTAAACTTGTCAAGTAACATAATTTATAGGTTTTTATAGGTAAGTACTTTCATCAGCTAGCAGTAACAAATTGGTTGAATACTCTCAATTGCCCCTAGCTATGATTGGTTGTCATTTATCTCCCCATGCCCTGCGATTGGCTGGCCACTGATTCAGGTTGTTGCCCCGCCTGGTGCTCTAAGTTGGCTGGGATAGGCTCCAGGAACCCTTGCGATCCTTGTGAGGATAAGCGGTTCAGAAAATGAGTAAATGTTCACTGTCCAATCACTTTTTTTTCCATGCAGGTTTAAATATGAAGTCTGGAAGCTCATAAGTCAAGGCACCTTGTCCACAGCTTTATGTAAGTATTGTAGTACTTCAAATATGCATCAAAATTTGGGGTTTGTTTACATTATAATGCAAATTGGGTTAGCTTTAAATAATTATTTTTAATTTTATTTTTGTCTTAGTTTTACAAATGTATAATGGAATGCAATGTTAATAAGTCTAAATCAATGAAATTCAATTGAATTAAACTTGAGTTATGGTTAGAAGTAACAATAAAATTGTACTTTTTCCATTGGATGCCATTAACAACGATATAAGGGTTTTAAAAAAATCATAATTCAACAAGGATAAGCACTATATTGACAACCCAAATGAAAATAAACATTCTCGAAATTGACTTTATGACTCTTTAACAAGCCTTTTGGATTTTGGAGGTGAAGCGTCAATTTACAAATAAGATATCCGTGCCTCTGAATTAATTTCTCTTTTGAAAAAAAAAATGTAATCCAAACTTTTGTTCACCCGTCAGCTATTATCTACTGCTAACAGATAAGTATTTCTCTTCAGTTGAAATGTCTGTGGTGCCACCGTTAGATTTGTTGTTGGTTCCGATTATCATTAATAACAAGAGTTCATTCAGCCAACGTTTGAGAATAACAAAACAACAAAAAAAAAAAGGATGGAGAGCCCCGTTGACTTTGTTTTTCAATTTATTTTATCAGTAAATAAACTTCATCCTAGTTGACAAAAGGGAACAAGAACAGTTATTCTGGAGTAATTCTTATTTTTTAAAGGGCAATGGGAAGTAAATATGTCAGAAATATTTATAATTTCCGAACAGAAGTTCAATATATTATTTGAAAACATTAATTTAAGTTGGCCACGTTTTTAACTCGTAATATTGTCATCCATTTTAGCCTCCATGTTTTGACCTTGGGTGCAAAATCTTAATGGAGAATCCTGATAAATCCATTCAGCTGGAATGTTTGTTGACAAGCTTGGCTTTTAATTCACCTGGCAAACACTCTGCAGACACCACAAAGTACAGTCACTCATTCATGAGATCAGGGGTGTCAAAGTCACTTTGCCTGGCGGGCCTCATTCTTGCCAACTCCATATAGACTCGTTTATTTTTGGCCCAAAAAAGTTCATTTTCTTGCCTCCATTGAAGGCGTTAGACGTCCAATCCATTTGAACTGGGAGGGAGATGTTGCCATATTTACACGCGTATAAGCTGCACCCTTAAAATTACCTTAAAATAGTTGAATTTAACTATTTCTCGCGTATAAGCCGCACCATTAAAATTGCCTTAAAATTGTTGAATTTCACTATTTCTCACGTATAAGCCGCACCAATAAAATTGCCTTAAAATTGTTGAATTTTACTATTTTTCGCGTACAAGCCGCACCCTTAAAATAGTTGAATTTGACTATTTCTAACGTATAAGCCGCACCCTTAGAATTTCCTTAAAATTGTTGAATTTGACTATTTCTCGCGTATAAGCCGCTCCCTTAGAATTGCCTTAAAATAGTTGAATTTGACCATTTCTCGCGTATAAGCCGCACCCTTAGAATTTCCTTAAAATTGGGGAATTTGACTATTTCTCGCGAATAAGCCGTCCCCTTAAAATTGCTTTAAAATTGTTGAATTTTACTATTTCTCGCATATAAGCCACACCCTTAAAATTGCCTTAAAATTATTGAATTGGACTTTTTTGGGGGAAATAAATGACCGTATCGACCGCATTCTCTTGGGTTATGGCGTTTAGTCTTTGTCACCTTGCAGTTTTGTGCCTGTCGTCTTATTATGCGCATATAAGCCGTACTTCCGATTCATTATAATGTTTTTGTTTGACAAATGCGGCTTATATGCGAGTAAATACGGTATGTTGTTGTTGTTATAGAACATAATAATTTACATACACACGCAATCCAGGTTTCCTTGACTTTTTAAATCAGCTATCACACGAATTAAGCCGCTATTATGATTGTCATTTCCTATCTTGCACATCGCCCTAATTTAGATAGCTATTGTTTGAAAATGAATGAGTTGTATTAATAGAATGGCCTCAGGAGTTTGAGATGAGAATTATCTGACTCACCTGTCTTTAGATGAACTGTTAGCAGAAAAAAAACAGACACTTTCAGCAACAACGCAACTTCCATCATGAAACCTGAGTAGAAAAGAGAAATCTTCAGTTCACTTGTCTTCATTATCTATTTATTTTATTGTGTGCAGCTGATGTGTCACTCATTTCATATTTTCTCTTCACCAGGCTCTCTCAAGTGATATCAATGAAACATTCAATGTTCATTTTATGCTGTGAGAATCCTTATTTTACCTGCTTCCTGCCATATTCACCACAACAAAACCTGAATAGCAATGCTAATCAAACACAGGTAAGACAAACTGACTCTTAAGTAAACATACACAACGTATATCGTGTCATTTGCTGCAATGCCAAAAGTAAACAAAACATAAAAATGAGTAAAAACATACCTTGTAAGACACAAAATAGTCCAAAAACTTGATTACAACTCGCCAGTAGTTCACAACAGGTGAATTATGCTGATTTAGCTGTCAAAAGAAACTCAGCTGAAATAACTATGGCCACACCTTCTCTGTCCATAGGGCAGCTTTTGGCCACGCCCACAAATGTTGCAGAACATAACCTCCACGGTTGTTTTTATGTTTTTTAAGCCCTCAAAGACTGCAAATGTGTAATTATGAGCGCCAATGGAAGCCGTCAGTCAGAAAACGCCACGCCAAATGACTTTAATTTGTCGTATGTTGATGTTTTGTGTGTATAAATGTATTCTTAGCAGGGGGGAAAAACGTTGATGAGTAATTGCCTGCCACGGCAACTATGTTGCCACGCAAGTTCTCCTGCCGATCTGATTTGAACGGCTATGTTTATAGCCAAGTTTTCGTCTTTTTACGGAAGTCGGCACATAAAAAAAAAGGTTTCTGAACAGAATATTTTTCTTACTTTTAGAATGGAGGTAGAAATTCTTCCAGGCGACGCGAGTAAACATTTAATAGCTACATTTCCCAGCACACCCACCTGACACACCTTGATATGAACACACGCCGTCGCGGCTGATGAAGTGTGCGACTTTAGTGCCGAGTTCTGCAATAGCTGCGGCGCTCAGGTGGGAAATGAAGCTTTCCTTTTCTCCTATAGTCGGGGAACTCGCTTGTTTTGAGGATCGGAAATTGCAATCGATCGCAGCATTTGCAAGGGATCAAAATTGGGGACTTTTTAAAAAATGAGTTGGTTTACATTTTTATGTAGACTCATTAGTGTCCAATCCAATGTTGCTGTGGGCTTTGGTAACGAATACGTAATGCAAAAATGTAGAGATTTACAGTGTATTTTATTGTATTTTTAGATGTAGATCATATGTGTCAAAGTGGCGGCCCGGGGGCCAAATCTGGTTCGCTGCATCATTTTGTGTGGCCCGGGAAAGTAAATGATGAGTGCCGACTTTCTGTTTTAGGATGAAATTTAAGTGAAGAGTATAGATGTTTATTAAATTTCCTGATCTTCTTCCTTTTAAATCAACAACTGTAATTTTTTAATCATTTTTTCAGTTTTTTTAGTTCAAATATTGTTTTGTAAAATCTGAAAAAATATGCAAAAAAAGGTAAAATAACCATTGGTTTAGATCTATAAAAAAAACTGAACATTCAGGGATTTTAATCCAGTTCTTTTAATCCATTTATAAAAAAAAAAATCTAAACTGGTCCGGCCCACGTAAAATCAAGTTGATGTTAAAGCGGCCCGCGAACCAACTTTGAACACCCCTGATGTAGATTGACAGTACTGAAAGAAATCTTGCAGCCAAAACTAACAAATCACAACAAAAAAATCTCCATTTATTGCATTGTTTGACAATTACATTTTCTATTTAAGATCATTTAGTTAAAATACATTGTTTAAACAGTTTATTTACTCCATATTTTAATGATTACCAACCTATTTCTTCTTCTTTTCCTTCCTTTGGATCACCCTATAATATAATTTCAATTCTGCAATAGCTTTATTCAAATGAGTTGAACAAAAGAATACTTTCCCCAGCAACTTAATCCATTTCTTAGCAATCGGATACGACTTGTTTTATTGTTTGATTTATCATCCAGCCTCAATTTTCTTATCACCCGTGAATGATTTACAGGAGCTTTCAATGAATCGCCATTGCGGTGTACATAATCAGCTTTCTACCGCTACAGGTTCCGTCCGACGCACTGGGGCTGATGAGGCTAAAATGAAAAGACTAAATTGAACTTATCGATCGCATCGGAGGGAGGAGGGGGGGGGGGGCACCGGGGGGAATGCGAGCAGCGAGCATGGCGCCGCTAGTCATTAAGACGGCCGAGTGCCGGGTTAATGTGATTCTGGCAATAATGTTCATTAAGGAGATGAACAAATTAGTAACGCTCAGTGGGAAGTGCGATCGGTGCATCGGGAGTCGCAGACGTTCCTTCGCCCAATGCCGCCCCATCGCCGTGCCGTTCACGGGTGGGGGGGTTCCGTCGATAAATCTGTCCTTTTATATGTCCGTGAGTGATTCTGCAAATGTCAAGAGGAGTGTAATCTTATACTGGATGGCTGCTTCATCAGCAGGTGGTTAATTATCTCGCTGGATGACGCCGACCTGGCAACCGCGTGAACAGACGCTCTGAAGGCTCCGCCATGGGACCGGATAAACTGAGTCCAGATATGGCGTGAGAGGGCTATCTACATTGGGGGTGTCAAATTATGTTTGCTTGGCAGGGCAACTAAATAGCATCCTGTTTATTTTGGGCTGTGAAAAGTTAGGTGAGGGTGAATTGATGGTGTTAGTTGTCCGATACGCTTTGATTGGTTAGGCCAAAGGGTGTTAGACTCGGGTTGGTTCGCGGGCCACAATAACGTCAACTTGATTTCAAGTGGACCATATTTAGATTTTTTTTTTTAAATAAATGGATTAAAAGAACTGGATTAAAAGACCTGAATATTCAGTTTTTTTAAAGCTCCAAAACAATGTTTATTTTAGATTTTTTTAAATATATTTTTAGATTTTACAAAATTATTTTTGAGCAAAAATTGAAAAAAATGATAAAAAAATGACAATTATTGATTTAAAAGGGGAAATATCAGGAAATTTAATATACATCTATACTATTCATTTTAATTTTATCCTAAAACAGAAAGTCGGCACTCATGATTTACTTTCCCGGGCCACACAAAATACTGCCGTGGACCAGATTTGGCCCCCGGGCCGCCACTTTGACACGTGGGTTAAGCAAATCAACATTCATGGAGTCATTGTAGGAAAGGTCAAACAAAGAAACAAATGTTTATGCTTGCAATAACTTTTCTTTTTACTCGCATTAAATACGAAATATAAAATAAACTACCCGTTGTTTTTCAAATTGGAGAAAATTGCCTTTTTATTTCACAAGAGCAGTAAATCCTTTTAAAACTAAATTTAGATACCCGAGGCTTAAAACGTTAGACAGTATAGAATATTTCCTGGAAACAATGGAAATGTAAAAACAGAACAAGAGACAAGACAATTTGTGGGTCTTGTAATGACTTCCTTCAATTTTTCTACATTTTTTTCTGAAGCTATAACACAAACACATGTACAAATATGAGCCAAATAGTAAAGATTTTGACAAGAAAACACAAAAAACGCATGTATTCAACCAAATAATTCAAGCTAAATACAACACTTTCAAAACAAACCACCACAACGCCCCAATAATTACAACAAATCTTCCAAATTCTAAGAATTTGTCTAATTAAAAAAGCTAATTTAATTGATTCAGTATCACAATCTGATTTATACCCACATTTTGTGTAAAAAAAAAATGGACTATGTCAGATTTATTGCAATTGCACTGTTTGTACTGTGGAAAAATATCAGTTATATGTCAGAAAATGTGTAATTAAGTTGTAGTCTAAACACATTCTGTGACTAATTATCAACAAAATGACGTTTTCAGTGAAATCCGACACTATCGACTTCAAGCCATGAGTCAAAGTCTGGTCTGGCAGTTTTTTTTAACTGGTTTTCATGCTCATCCTTGCAGGTTTAACAGCAGCAAAAATATTGAGATCATTAAAAGGAGGAAAGATGTTGCTAACAGCAGGCAAATAAATGACCAACACAAGAAAGGGGAGAAGTGACAAAGAGGCTGAATTTGCCAGGAGGCGTCCTGAAATAGAACCACCATGGCATGACTCATAGTGTGTCCATGTCAGAGAAAGAGGTGAGTGCATGCCTTCTTCTTCTTTACTTTTTTATTTTTTTTGGTGCTATGATGAGACTGCAGTAGGCCGGGGTGCATGTTCAGTAAATGCAGAAACGATTCTCCAGGGCATTTTGACATTTTTGCGAATACAAAACACACTTAACCACCCAAGGGAAGAAATACACATGAGTGGTCTGCCTCAAAGTTCTGCAATTAGGACTTGAATTCAGGTCTGGAATCCCTGTATGGACACTAGAACCAGTTTTAACACTACTAACACTAAGACAGATACAACTCACTAACATAAAATAATTAACACAGTTTACTTATATGCATATTTTAGTGTGTCGGGGCAGTTTTCATTCCCAAAGATATTATCAAGTCAAAACAGGTGTATAATATTTTTCAAGTACCACTGACTACAATGGAATCGTGACCGGACGTTTGGTCGCCGGTCTTTTGGTCGCCGGTCAAATGGTGACTGAGAGTTTACTGTTGAAAGCAGCTCTCAAAATTATATTCATGACAGAGAGTTTAATATCTAAGAGAGAGAGAGTTTAATATCTAAGTACTGTTTAAAATCTAAGTACTGGTTAATATCTAAGTACTGTTTAAAATCTAAGTACTGTTTAAAATCTAAGTACTGGTTAATATCTAACTACTGTATAATATCTAACTGCTGTATAATATCCAACTACTGTATAAAATCTAAGTACTGTTTAATATCTAAGTACTGTTTCATATCTGATTACTGTTTAATATCCAAGTACTGATTAATATTTAAGTACTGTTTCATACCTAAGTACTGTTTAATATCCCAGTACTGTTTAATATCCCAGTACTGTTTAATATCCAAGTACTGTTTAATATCTAAGTACTATTTAATATCTAAGTACATTTGACCGGCGATCAAAAGGGACCAAAACACTGGCGACGAAACGTCCGAGCACCCAATGCAATACTGTTGCAATACCATGTTTTTTTTGTTTGAAAACAGGTACAATTTTTTAAAAATTTCTTTGACTACTACTTTTCTGCATACTTACTTCAATCTAAAGTAAGTTTACCATAAGTTGGACACGACCTTAATTATTGGCTGCCATTGACGACCCTAGACGTGAAGGAGCGGACATTCATTTGAATTTAGACGCCTATAGGTGATAAATTAATTTAAATTAAGAGCAATAGCATAATTGCATAGCACACAACTGGACATCTATCATGGTCTTGAATAGGCCATAGGTTTTTTTATTTGTATTTTTTTTACAGTATAGTATGTAGCTAGCGTCCGTCTTGAGTAGGCATTGCTAGCTCTTGGGAAATTATTGACAAAAAAATGAAAATACTACACAGCATCGGCACGTAACTGCTTCAAGTACTCCCCAATACCGATGATGTCATTTAGTGGCGTATCGTTAATGATACCAATAGTAGTAGTAGTACATTTTAGTACAGTACGGATCAAAAACTACATTTTAAAATCAAATATACATTTTCCAACACAAAAGCAGGCTTTGAGTGCCTTTTTACTTTAAACTAGACTGCTAAAATCCACATGTGGTGCTTGAGAATTTCTAATCATTAAGCACATTCAAGGATTCCTGCAATGTTGTTGTTATCAACAGCAGGAAACTGCAACACCCACACTACCTTGGCCGAGTCGCGTGAAAGGCGCAATGCGTTATTATTTCAATTGAATAGACGGCAGGGACGCCGAATACTCCAATGACGTTTTTCCCTGTAAAAGACTCTTCCAGTGGGTAAACTAGCCGAGGCTTGGGTAAACCATGAAAAGCATTGAGTACCTTTTTTTAGGATGAAAAATACTTCATTGGGGAAATAAAGTGTGGGTACGAATTTGTTTTTGAAATATTGGCGTTTGAAATATGGTTGGAGTCAATTGTGAAATTGGGAAGCAGAAAACGACTTGGGAATGTTTCGCGTATCCACGTTTTTTTTCCTCAAGTCTTGGTTTTCCAAGCGCACACCCACATGTAGCCCCCAGCAATATATGATGGACTCCTATAATCCGATAAATTGTGTTTCCCATGACAAACTAAGTCAAGTTTGGCATACGGTGAGAGAGTATGTCGTATAAAGTGAATATTTTAAGCCTTGCTGACTGAGTGGCATGATCAAGACAGGCAAATTACAAGGAATAGATCCAAAATAATGTTTTTCTTTTATGATTGTCTGTCATTGTTTCTTTTTGTAGCCATATTTTTTTTTACCAAATAGTCTGGCCTCAATTCTGTTTGATCACAGGTGTCTTCTTCCATTATACATTGACACAAACAAAAACAATCAAATACTGAACACTCCTATGATCTCATGCATGACTGCGGTTATTTTGACTCTTTGAGTGTGAAATAGTGTCCCTTTAAAAATGACAAAATAAAACACAGTTATCAATCTTAGAGGCAAAAAAAGTCTGTGATCCAGATTTGCTTTGTACATGGTCAATGATTGAATGATTGAATGAGTGACAATGAAAAATGAATGTTGAATGATGAATGAAAAAAAAACATCTTTCTAGTCCATTTCAAGGTGAAGTTTTCAATTACATTTTACAATATAACAATGACAATAAATGCATTCAATTCAATTCATACAGACATTCTCGGAATTCCTGAATGAGGTTTTTGTTATTATATAAGCAACGTTTCAGCACAGCCAATTAGTTTGAATATATATATATATATATATATATATATATATATATATATATATATATATATATATATATATATATATATATATATATATATATATATATATATATATATATATATATATATATATATATATATATATATATATATATATATATATATATATATATACATTTATTTATTTATTTCCCCCATTCAATTAAGTTTTTAATAAATGATGGCCATCCTATTTGACCATGGGGGGGGGGGGGGGGGGGGGGGGGGGGACATGTGAAAGATCTAATTGCGATACCGCTAGAAATCTAAAACCAAACTGTGGGCGGTTCACAGGTGTCGCTTGCTCTTTAACAAGCAAATGAGCTTCTGCCGTTATGGAATGGGGAGAAGATATAGAATACATCTTGGTTACCACGACAACCAAGGGTCAGGCTAGGGTGTTTCGTAGAGGCCAGCGGCTATGTATTTGTTCTAAAGCCTGATTCTGAAAAGAAAAATCAATCCCAATGTGGAAATATTTGCTTTTTGCCTATTGAATTCCAAACCAATGTGCTTGCTATACTTTTCCATTGTCATTTTTTTGTCAGAAGATGTCTAATGGTGGCAAGTTCCGTATTTTCACGACTATAAGGTGCACCGCATTATAAGACAGATCCCATCTGTTTCTCCTCCAAATACGTACTGTATTCTTTAGGGATGTTACAGTCACATATGTATGAAGTCACTAATTTTGAAGCTCTACTGATCCCGAGTGCCGATCTGATACTTGGAAAATGTATAAAGGAGGCCAACTAGGAACACATCTAAACATCTTTTTCCGCAAATTTGAACAAGCTTAGCCATGGAAAAGGCTTGTTATTACAGCAGCTGCCAAAAGAAGCCAAAAGACAAAAATGTACAAATCCTAAAGCCTAATCATATTTTTTTTTACTAAATAGAAATACTTTAAAAATATAAATACAATATTAATCAAAATCAAATCAAGTTAAAAGGCTTTATTGTCATTATACACAGCTGCCAATAACGAAATTGGTGGTGCTAATCCAAAAAAATGTGTTTTCCCAGTAAAAAATAAAATAAAAAGGTAATATAATAATATAAAAAGTCACATCCTGGCAAGGTAAATTCCAAAATATTGCCCAATCTAGGATATTGCACAGAAGGGATTTTGTGTCGTGCTTACGCAAGTTTTGAGACCTGATTGTTGTGGGAAAAAAAACTAATGAAGAAATTAAAAAGAATGCAAGCGGAAATAATTATATTGAAATAAATGAGTGCTCTCTATAGAGTTAATAAAGCTTCCTGGCTATTATATAGTTGGAATAATAGAATAATTGTTTGTTCCACACGTCAATTATTCTCATAAATAAACAAGGTCACATTTGAGGGAATGTTTATCATTGTTAATTGTGACTAAATTGCCTTTTTAATCTGGTTTTCCAGTCATTTACAGATTTCCAGATATAATAAGTATATGCATTTTTATTTTTTATAGCCGCTGTAAAATTTAGTGAAGTGAGAGTGGGACTTTTTTTTAAAAAAAAGTGTTAATTCCAGTAAGTTCAGAGTTCACTTTCACATCTGCTCTCGCACTATGTGAGATGATTTTATAACAGAAACGGCCCATTAAAACAGCTCATTTTCCACTTTACAATTCACTCTGCCCTTTTGTTTCAGCAATTTTCGTCGTAAAATCAATATTCAAAAACAAAGAAAAATTCACTTGAAGCCACATTTCCCCCCAAAAAATGCTCTTTAGATGATCGTGTTCATTGTTTCGGTCCTCATGTTGAGAATTTTTGAGTCATACTTTCCCTGCGGGGCTTGAGTATTTGCATTTGGATTTTATTGTATTATGCATCAGTCAGTACGGTGATGTGTGTTGTTGTTTTTTTTTTTTTGGGGGGGGGGGGCAAGTTGGGTCGTGGTGCATCGTTTCTCACAAGCATCATTAGACGCAAGATAGAAAAGGAACGGGAACAAGACAAAGGCTGTCGAGCACGTCCCAAAAGGCTGCGCAAATATTGCGAACAAGTGCTGCTGTCGCTATGACTGACAATCTGAGTTTAAAGTAGGAACTTTGTCATTGACTGCAATCCTTTAAAAAAATATATATATATATGATCCTATTCAGTCTTTTTAGAGAGCCAGATCCTCGTCATTTTGTGAGGCTTGCTGAAATTAAATTATCTTTGTAACTTTGTCTTTTATGATCAAGTTCAATTAAAGAAATTTAGTTAGTTTTTCCTCTTTAAAAATACATGTTTTTTGGAATATTTTGATTTTTGAGAATATAAAAATCCATCAATGAATGTGAATATTTTACACATTTCAAAAAATAAAATAAAATATATTTGCTTAAATATAAATAGCTTTTGATTGGAAGAAAAGTAAATTATTTAAAAACAAAAATACTGTAATTTCACGACTATAAGGCGCACTTAGATATCTTAAATTCACTCAAAAATAGACAGGGCGACTTATAATCCAGTGCACCTTATATAAGGAAAAAAATTAAAATGTGTCATTCGTTGAGGGTGCGCCTTATAGTCGGGAAAATACGGTAATTCGAAGCATCTCCCACATACTTTTTTTAAATGGAGAATATTTAATGGCTTACTGTATTTTCATGACTATAAGGCGCACTTAAAAGTCTGAAATGTTCTCCAAAATAGACAGGGCGACTTATAATCCAGTGCGCCTTTATATAAGGAAAAAAAATAAAATGTGTCATTCATTGAGGGTGCGCCTTATAATGCAGTGCGCCTTATAGTCATGAAAATACGGTACTTAAAATATTCCCTTTCGGATAAAAAATAATAATCAATCACAATTCACAAAAGACTCAAAAAATTCCAAACAAGTTCTGTACCAAAACCCTTAATTTCTATACAAACAAGATTCATTAAAAATGGCAACTTTTCTTCTCTTTTGCAAGCTTTATAGACCAAAATCCTAGTAATCTTTTTCTAAAGTGTTCTCCCGTCCACTGTTAAAAAAACACTTGATCCAGCAGATCCTTTTTGCCATGTCGTGTGATAAATGAACACATGAATTCCCTCGAGCGCGTTTTCTTTGTCAAGACGTTCCAAGTGCACATGGCCATACGCCGATAATCACACGTTACCAAGTCAAATGTTCTCCGTTTCCGGCCGCATGCTCGGTTACCCCGCGGACTTGAATTCCATAGACGGGCCGTGTCAAATGTGCTCACCCTGGACCACGGAATCCATATTGCATGCAATGCTTTTGGATGAATGCATTCATAAATAAAGAACCGGAAAGAAAAGCGAGCCACACGAATAAGATCAAATATTTAAAACGTCTATTAACTTGAGCAAACACAATTTTCATCACACATGGCTTCACAAGTTATCATCACACTCTAACACTTTATAATAACATTATAAAAGACATTTCAACATTTTTAGTATGTTGGATTAATTCTGTAATACTATTATATATATATATATATATATATATATATATATATATATATATATATATATATATATATATATATATATATATATATATATATATATATATATATATATATATATATATATATATAAATATATATATATATATATATATATATATATATATATATATATATATATATATATATATATATATATATATATATATATATATATATATATATATATATATATATATATATATATATATATAAATGTGTATATTTAATCTTTTTTGTGAGCTTCAATTTGTCTCGGGATCGTAACATGTCACCTGTTTACTGAAAGATGAGACTGACCTTTACCCCAAAATGCAGACCTGGAAGGACGCTTAAGTTGTTTAATTTCCAATGGAGTTGTTTTTTTATTTCCGATCTTAATTGTTATTATTGAATACCTGATATGTGATGATTGTTACAGCTGTTGTTTTTGCTTACGCAATTGGATTAATCAATAACCTTGTAATTATTTGGATTTATGGCCTTAAATGGGCAGTAGAAATTCCCGATTTTCAGAATCATTTGTGACGAGGACGATGTCAAAATGAATTCTCACTTGCAAGTAACATCAGATATGTGAAATTAATTGATGTACAGATTGATATATGTCCCCTTGTATTGTTTTATATTATATTAGCGATAACTAAAAATGAACCTAACAGAGTAGAAGGTTTTCAATGGCCTTTTCTAAAAAAATACAGGCAGGAAAGCCACCTTATCCGGCTAAAAAACTGGGAAATAGGCAAGATTAGAGGCAGTTTGGACACCCTTACGTTGCACTCTTTCATTCTGGGGGAAATTTATTTGTAAAAGGATACAGCAGGAAGCCGCCGATAATGATCGCTTGATTAATTGTATGGTAATCACAAGTCATTAGAGTCGCAGGTGAGCTCCCGCATAATCGCAGCTGACTTGCACAGCTCGTATAAAAAAACAATTACCTTAAAAGTCCAATTCGCTCTAGCAGTGTCTTTTATGTGAAATAGTTACGGTGGATGAGTGGTTAGCACTTCGCCATGGGTTCAAATCCAGGTCGGTCCACTTGTGTGGAGTTTGTATGTTCTACCCAGGCCTCTGTGGGTTTTCTTCGGGTATTCCAATTTTCTCACACATTCAAAAAAGATGCACGATAAGCTGATTGGACACTAAAAATTGGCCCTAACTAAGAGTAATTAGTTGTTTGTCTCCTTGTGTGTCCTCGCCTCTGGCCTGAAGTCATCTAGGATAGGCTCCAGCACCCCCTGTGACCCTTGTGAGGATAAAGTGGTGCAGAAAATGAAATGAGATTGGAAACTTGACCAGTTATGGCCAGAAATAATGGAGCCGTTTAAGTACAGATGGAATAAAACAACAACAACAACAACAACCTTTTGTTCCCTCACATTTAATGCAGCGCAAAGTGCTCTTAATGAGCTGGATGTCAGCTATTATTGGCTCTGAAAAACAGAAATATTGGCCTTGTTGCTAACATTTCTATTAGGGAGAGCTCGGAAGCCTCAACATTATCGAAACAAAGTTTTCAAGAATACTATTTATTGTATTTGTAACAATAACGATGAATTGTTATCAATTAATTAAGGAACTCTTGTCGTTGAATGAATTCAGTTATTTTTTTGTGGAGTTGCTTTACTATGCAAAATCAGCCTGATAAAATAATAACAACAAATTAACATTGAATTTAGTCAAATTTTTGTTGCCAAGCCGGCTTTTGACAGACTCATTTTTCCAACTTTGTGACGTTTGTGGCCAAAACACTGTACAAAAACAATTAAATAAATTCAACAAAAACAAAAAGGACACTTTTTACCAAGACAAAAAATATTTGATTGTTTTGAATTATCCATAGAAAAAGATTAAGTCTACAATTAATATGTAAGAAATCAAAAAAGGCCGCAATAGTGCAAGGCTGTCCGTCTTATACCTTCCACTTAATGTATTAGATGTCAATTAGGCACGTTATATATGTGACATTAATTACTGGGCGCGCGCCACTAAAGTGCTGCCTCGGCAAATGCCATTTATTTTCATGTTTATAAAATGGAAGGTCATTTGGTATTGGATTACAAAAATGATGAGTCTCTTTTTTTTATGCTGGGGAAGGACATTGGAGTAGCAGTTAAAAGAAAAATCAAGTGAAAGCCGATAATGCCCACGCTAATGTGTTTTCCTCGCCATCGCATACTAATTAAGATATAAATCTTATTCATAAAATCAAAACACTGTCAATTAACTCATCCATCCATTTTTTATACTGTGCTTGTCCTCATTAGGGTCAGGGGGGAGCTGGAGCTCATCCCACCCAGATGACAGTTGGCAGAAAGTGAAATACACCCTCAGGTGGTTGCCAGACAATTGCAGGTGATTCTAATCCGTCTAATGTAAAGCTGTCATTTTAGAGTGATTTATATCTATCTATCTAACTATTTATTTGTCTCTCTCTCTCATATATATACATATACATATATATGTATGTATATATGTATATGTATGTATATATGTATATATGTATATGTATGTATATATGTATATATGTATATGTATATGTATGTATGTGTATGTATATATATATATATATATATATATATATATATATATATATATATATATATATATATATATATATATATATATATATATATATATATATATATATATATATATATATATATATATATATATATATATATATATATATATATATATATATATATATATATATATATATATATATATATATATATGTATATATGTATATATGTATATATGTATATGTATGTATATGTATGTATATATTTATATGTATGTATATATGTATATGAATGTATATATGTATATGTATGTATATATGTATATGTATGTATATGTATATGTATGTATATATGTATATGTATGTATAAATGTATGTATGTGTATATGCGTATGTGTGTATATATGTGTATATATGTATATATGTGCATATATGTATATATGTGTATATATTTATACATGTGTATATGTGTATACATGTGTATATGTGTATACATGGGTATATATGTATACATGGGTATATATGTATACATGTGTATACGTGTATATATACATGTGTATATATGTATATATGTGTATATATACATACACATAAATGTACATGTATACATACGAGTGGTCTTCACCCCCCCACACACAGTTATTAGAATATATTATATTTTTCGTTTTATTTATGCTTCTCAAATACACGTGTAAATACAACACATTTGCATCAAAAAACTCATTTTGAGTAGAAATGAGCCAACTTAAAAATACCAATTCAAGTTGCAGTGAACCACAAAAATTAAATAAATTTGAATAATAACCTATTTACAATAATTACCAAAATTATTAAGTGAAATGTTGACGTCTTTTGCTCTTTTTGCGCATTCATTTTTAGATTGAACCGAAAAAATTTGAATGTCGTGGCCTTCTGTGATGGGAAATCATCAACGACATCAAAAATTTGTGACAGTAACCAAAGTCCAGTCTCAGGGTTCGCGGATGAATATTAAGACTTTTTTTGTAGTAGTATTGTAACTTACGATGTATGACTCCTATTTTTCTCTTAAGCCTCAAAGCACCATCATAAAAAATATAAAAAAAACACCCTCACGTTGACTTGTGTTGGAATTACAGTGCGTAAATTTCATTTTGCAAGGTCACCACAAGGAAATTCCCGTAGCTAGCTTCACGTTCCCGATAGTTAAATAGGTTTAAACATCAGTGACCAAACAGCCCAACGGCAGATAACGTTTATTTATTCGCTATTGGCTCGTCTTTAACATCCTATGGCGCGGTGATAAAAATGAGATAGCTACTTTTGCTCTTTATTGGTCTGTACTGTCTTATCTTGTTGTGCACCACGGCACCCCCAACGCCGCCATCATTCACATGAAAACGACAAAGCCCCCTAGCAACGACCTTTTGAGAATTTCTGTCAGTGGGAGCTTTCTCTCTTTTTTTTATATTTTGACAAAATAAATCCTCTAAAACCTAGTTTGAAAAAAATGTCTTATAGAAAGTAATGTCATAAAAATGTTATTTTTCTAGAACAGTTGCGAAATATTCACTCAAAATTAATGGTGGATAAAAAATTATGATGAAAAATTTCTGCAAGTGACATTAAAATGTTAGCAAACTATATTTTGGATACATTTTTTTCCGCAAAAAAAGACAGAAAAGGCTTTATTATGAATGACGTTGGATCTAATTCTATTTTTAGATGCTCTGGCCCCGCCCACTGGAATAGTTAGCATATTAAGACACACCCAGAATGAGTATCGGGGTCGGGAACCTTTTTGACAGAGAGAGTCATAAACAATTCATATTTTCTAATGTTATTTATTGAGAGCCATTCTCAGATTTGAATGGTAAAAATACATGAAAATGTGTGTTTTTTTAGTCATTTCACCACTTTTAGTGTACAAAAACTGAATTATTTTTACAACAATGTTATGCTGTTACTAGTAAATAAGTATCAGGGATATCATACACACAGAAAAGTAATAAAAAAACAAATTATGATTCAAGAGATGGTAAAGGTAGTGTCACAGTTTCCATATTTTACCTCACAGGTTAGTGGAGAGCCATATGCACCCATGGAAAGAGCCACATGTGGCTCCAGAGCCATAGATTCCCTACACTTGGCCGAGCAAGTTATCCATCTGTGAATGTTTTTGTCATTCTTTCAACATGTATTAGCTAGCGTAGCATTAGCAAGTTAGGAATGATTATCAATTCTGATTGTGATTTTGATTTTCAAAAAGACAGCCATGCATGTAAAATGACATGAGTGAAGTCTAGATCTCATTTTTTGATGTGATCACCATTTCACTGTGGGAGGAAGGCAGATGCCCGGACAAAACCCACGCTAGTCGTTTTTCCCTGTGACTGACTGGTGACTCGTACGGGTGACTGTTACATTTCATGTGAAGTCTGCTGGGACCAGCAATGGCTTCCTGTGACTTTAAATGAGGAAGAGCGCCATGGAAAAATGACTTGAAAACATGATTGAAAATTGTAGCCAAAAAGCAAACAACATCATTGCAAGGCCATGTTCCATCCGGAATGGAAAAAAAAAGCATCTACACTTTGGCAGTACCTGAATTTGCACTTAGGTCACAATGAACAATGATAAACATTGCTTCAAATTTGACCTACTTTATAAGTATTGTAACTTTTACTATACTTCTATTCTTCCAACTATAAAGTACCCAAAGTTTTTTTATGTACTTCTCAGATTTATTTAATTTTTTTCTTTAACATTGTATTTATATTTGATAAAACAATATATAGAATAAAATCATGATTAGGCAACCCGGTGGACTAGTGGTTTGCCTCATGATCCTGAGGTCGAGGGTTCGAGCCCAGGTAGGTCTTTTTGTGGAGTTTGCATGTTGTCCCCAGGCTTGCATGGGTTTTCTATGGGTACCCTGGTTGGCCACCAATTGAGTGTCCCTGGGTTGGCGCAAAAATAGGCTCTGGCACCCCCGTGACACTTGTGAGGATAATCTGTACGGGAAAATTCATTCATTCATCTTTCCTATTCACAAAGGTCACCGCAGCCTATACCAGCCGACTGTGGGCGAAAAGGCAGACTGGTCGCTACCAAAAACTGGTCGTCACCAAAGACTGGTCGCCACCAATGATCGGTCACCACCAACAAATGGTCCCCTCCAATGATTGGTCACGTCCAACGATTGGTCGCCACCAATGACTGGTCGCCACCAATGAATGGTCGCCACCGATGACTGGTCGCCACCAATGACTGGTCGCCACCAATGACTGGTCGCCACCAATGACCGGTCGCCACCAATGACCGGTCGCCACCAACGACCGGTCGCCACCAATGACCGGTCGCCACCAATGACCGGTCGCCACCAATGACCGGTCGCCACCAATGACCGGTCGCCACCAACGACCGGTCGCCACCAATGACCGGTCGCCACCAATGACCGGTCGCCACCAATGACCGGTCGCCACCAATGACCGGTCGCCACCAATGACCGGTCGCCACCAATGACCGGTCGCCACCAACGACCGGTCACAACCAACGACTGGTCGCCACTGGTCGACAGAGGACCTTTGGCATTCCCAATCCTACTGCCACCAGCCGGAATTGAGCCCGCGCAACCCAAATCAGGTGAGTGAACCTGTTTTATTTATGAAGTTGTTTAATATTAGATTAATTTTTTTCCCCATCATTAGAGCGGTCTAATACAAAAACAGGATGAATTTCTATGAGCATTGAATATTTCATGTTTTAAATATCCCCCGTTTACCTGTCCATCTGTGAAAAATGTCCCCTATATTTTATTGAAAAGACTTATTAAAGGCATGCTTTTATTGCAAAGAAGCCAGCAAATAAATAGCTCTACTGTATGTGCTTATAAATCACATGCATTTAATTGTGGGGGTTGTGTTTGATTTCCCAGGTGTTGGCAAAAGAGACTCAAGGAGAATCTTGGGAAATAAATCATTGGGAAATTAAATCAAGGGCCAAGAGTTATTAAGAAGGCACCACCGTATTACTGTTGCATCACATTGGTCGCGTCTACTTTGTGATTTTGCATCAACTAAAAGTTCATAAACTCAAAAGTACTTTGCCGTAGAAGAACCCTTTATTGCAATTGAAAAGTCATTCACTAAAAGATGGATTCAAAGTAAACCATGTCTTACATTGACTCACCTTGTCTTAGATAATGTTATTTAAATGATAGATGGCTTCAGAATTGTAATCATTTGGGAATGTTAACATCCATTTTCTTGTAGTATTGATGAACAAAGTGGCTTGCTTTAAAGGTCTAAAAATTGAATTGAACTGAATGCTTTTGAATTGAATTGAATGCTTTTGAATGTAATTGAATTGATTTGAATGCTTTTGAGTTGAATTGAATTGATTTGAATGCTTTTGAATTGAATTGAATGCTTTTATTGTCCTTATACAATTATAATGAGATTTTATGGTCGTTATACAAGTAGATTGAAATTTAAAGCTTCACCAAAAAGTGCATACTAAGTAGTCACATAATAAGTAGTCACGTACTAAGTAGTCACATAATAAGTAGTCAAAAACATAAGTAAGTAGGGAAGCTCACAAATAACAACAAACAAACCAATAAATAATCTGTAAATAATAATAAGTATTGGTACAAAAATGATTAAAGTGGTTGTGGCAGCCTATGTTGCAATACAAGATAACCCTTGATTAGGTCCTTATTAATTATTCATGGTTATATTGGTTACTTTATATTTTACAAGCCTTCAAAAATAAACAAGCTTGGAATTGCCCAACGAGCCCCATTTTCAATTTCAAAATATTGGTCACATCAGAGTATTAAATTATTCTCTAATATTTACTGCATACATAATAAGCTTGGCTTTAAATTAATTATTCGATTCAATATATATATATATATATATATATATATATATATATATATATATATATATATATATATATATATATATATATATATATATATATATATATATATATATATATATATATATATATATATATATATATATATATATATATATATATATATATATATATATATATATATATATATATATATATATATATATATATATATATATATATATATATATATATATATATATATATATATATATATATATATATATATATATATATATATATATTCAGAAGTTGCTAAAACTGGAAAAACTTTATTCGTGTATACAAGTCAGGACATGGATATTTCAACCACTTATTGATGGCAATCGACGTCTAATCCCTTTCAACTGTACTCATTTCACCCTTATATTCTTTTGAAACACACTTTCTAGAAGATCCCAGTCTTATACGTAACAGAAAAAAGGTAAAAAAACTTCTCCCCTTTGAGAGTTTACTGTCTCCTGTAACAATGGCGCTAACACACATTAGCATTCAAATGGATTTTTACAGGTGACACTTGGCTCACAAAAGGTAGCATAATAAAGAAAAGCTGTTTTGTAAAAAAAAAAGAAAAAAAAGAGGGACACAGCAAACTTTCCTTTCCTTCATACTCCACTAACTCCACTTTCACTCATCTTTAATCATTTTAATTTCACAGACAGGAATTCATTACTTTGACCAGGTAGCTGGAAGGAAGTCAATGTTAGGACGTTTAGAATCAAAGAAAAGTGGCTGCAATTTTCACTCTTGAGATGAAGGCAAGAAAAAAAAAATCTTGTCTATCTTGTGAACTAATTTTATTGAATTTAAGAAGCAGTCATCCTTGAAGAAAAAAAAAAGCCTTTCTGGTTGGGTGGCAAGTAAAAAAAAAAAAGATAAAAGCAGTGGCCTGTCATGGAATGAAGAAACATTTCAACCGCTAACCTTTTCCAATAATAATTTTGGTACCGATTAAAGAAGGAGCACAAATAGCCACAAACATGAAATGGAAGCATTTCCTCAAGAGCAGAATCAACCAAAAAATTCAGTTTTGATTGACACTGTGAAGAGAAATTAATTGAATTTATGACAGCTGTGGTTCATATTTTTTAATTGATTTAACCCTTTCAAAGGCAGCAGTGCTAACCACAATGCATTTAAAAGTTGCCATTGAACAACTTTAAAACCTTATTGCGATACTTTTCTATTTTTTCCATTGTTTTTTTTTGTTTTAGGACAACTATAACCATTTTTGTCATTTGCTATTATGCATATTTTGATATAGGATTTATTTATGGATATATATATATATATATATATATATATATATATATATATATATATATATATATATATATATATATATATATATATATATATATATATATATATATATATATATGTATATATATATATATATATATATATATATATATATATATATATATATATATATATATATATATATATATATATATATATATATATATATATATATATATATATATATTTGGACAACGTCGACGGGCCGGATTAAAAGGCCTAGTGGGCCGTATGTGGCCCGCGGGCCGTAGTTTGCCCACCATTGGGCTAGCTTCTCGTGACGCAATTCTTGCCGCAATATTTAGCCGAGGTTGTCATGGATTGTCGTATTAAAAATGAGTTAGTCTTGTTTTGGTGCTGGAGAATGGCGTGGTTTTGGAAAAAAGCTTTAGCACGTAGCACATTATCACCCGCTATCAATCAGAGTTTTACATTTTAATCTATGGGGGAAAAAATATTACAGCTTGACAAAACCATTCTAATTTTTGGCTGCCTGTTAATATATGAGATGCACATTCAGTGTCTTCTTTTTCATTTTTATGAGGTGTCAAGTGAGCCCGCTTAAGATCAACTCACATGAAATGGGAGCATTTAAATGAATTGGAATGATGGGTGATGAGTATGTTAATACTTGAGTCCTTTTTTTATGTTTATGTTTCATATGTACTCTTAACGGATGCACTTTTTTATATGTATCCTATCTTGTGCTGACCCGGCCCCCATCTGTCAAATTTTTAAAGTCAATGTGGCCCCCCCCCCGGGCCCAAAAGTTTGCCCACCCCTGTGTTAGCCTTTACTGGGAAGCTAAAGAAAGTTAAGGTTATTGACGGATATCATTTAAAGCTCAGTCTGAATTTTTTAGCTTCATTTAATCGTGATGGACAAACTACTTTGACGGTTAATCAAGTCTGCACTGTGTTGGAAATGATTATGCAAATGATATTTTCCTTAATTGTCAATCAATAAGACGGGAAGCATTCACTTCTTGGAGTAGATGATAAGAAAATAGCAACGGGAAGTCAGATGGTTTAAGATTGTGCACCTTTAAATAGACTTTTCTTTGTGAGTTGTCAATTTTAATACAGGATTTGATGATTTATTTTAGGGTTTTGGATTTGAAAGGTGGTTATTTATTTTTGTATTATTTATTTATCTTTTCAAGTTGAAACAGAATGGTTTGGTTTTAAAACAAAATAAGAGTAAAATAAAATAAAAAATACCGTATTTTCAGGACTATAAGGCGCACTTAAAAGTCTTAATTCTTCTACAAAATAGACATGTAATCCAGTATATAAAAATAAAATGTATCATTCATTGACGGTGCGCCTTAAAATGTGGTGCGCCTTATAGTCGTGAAAATACGATATTTTCAAATTTCCACTATTTTTTTAGGAGACACTTATTTTGAAAACAAATCAAAAACACATTCATCTCTAATAACTTTATTAATGGAATCAATCACAAGCTTTCAAATTTCAGATATCCATTAGTTTACAATGTGCTTTTCTTCTTCAATACATGAAATATTATTTTTTTTGCCACATATCCAAACTATCAGCATTCAATTCCATTAAGTTAAAAATAGAATTTGTCTTTTGCTCACCAGGCCGAATGCAATCCACCTTCATTGATTACACCTGCAAAGGACTTCGTTAAAAGTAATGAATGCCTATTGATTTTTTCCCCAACATCATATAATGGAAAATAAAACAATGACAATAAAACTTTATGTCGCATCTATAACGGCTTCTCATAACTGCCACATTGGCTTCATTTTACCTTCTAAATTAGTCACCTTTGGCAAATACCAGCATGCATTGCTGCAAAAAAAAAAACGGGTACACAGTGACACATGTAAATCAAAATGTTCCGCCTGCCAAGTGAGCGAACGCCGGCCCCTCACAGCCGGACTTAACGGGAACAGGGGGGGAAAACCAATCATATTTTTGGATTTCTGCCGGCAAGATGTTTGCAATTGTGTTTGTTTTTTTTTTGTTCTTGTTTTCGCTGTCTACGCAAAGATCCTTCCATCAACACAAAAACATTTTCCAGTTCAGAAATGACAGCATAGACCAGGGGTGTCAAACATACGGCTTGCGGGCCGGATCCAGCCCGTCTGGTGGTTTGGTACGGCCTGGGGAAGAAAGCTGCATTGTATAAAAAAAAATATATATGAATTTTCTTAAATTTGTAGTTCCTGTATTATCCGCTAGGGGGCTAAGTGTTTTAGTACGTGCAGACAACGTGAATTGACATTTATTTATGTTCTTACTGTCTTTTCACGACTATAAGGCGCACTTAGCAGTCTTAAATGTTCTCCAAAATAGACAGGGCGCCTTGTAATTCAGTGCGCCTTATATATGGAAAAAACAGAAAACCAAAAACGAAAACCACCACTGTTGGATATCAAAAAAACCCACAAACGCCTGAACGGAAACAATACTGTTAAATATGCAGATGCCATCTTAGTTTACAAAATCTTCCACCATATAGCTCCTCCCCCACTGCAAGATTTTATACAAAAAAATCCAAAACATCAACAATGGCTGGCTATAGAGGTGACTGTGTATCATACCTGGAAGTCAATAGCAATTACCGTATTTTCACCACTATAATGCGCACTTAAAGTCTTACATTTTCTCCAAAATAGACAGTGCGCCTTATAATACAGTGCACCTTATATATGGAAAAAATGCCATTCATTGAGGGTGCGCCTTATAATGCGGTGCGCCTTATAGTCGTGAAAATACGGTATGTTATTCTCTTGTTCATAATATATTGTTCATAATGTAAAAGGAAAATTCTTTTTATAAACATTTTGATAATTTACTCATTCTTTGCACTAATTATTAGTATTAGTAACTAATACAAAGGAAAAAAGTGGGCTTATTGTTAGTTCTATGTCATTTTGCAATGGGTTTACTAGTCCAGCCCACTTGATCTCAAATTAAGCTGTATTTGGCCCGCAGACCAAAGGGAGTTTGACACCCCTGGTATAGACGAAAAATCAAAACCCCCCACCCTACCCCATCAAGCCCCGCCCCCATTCTATTTCCCACTGTTGCATTTGTACCTTGTTGTCATTCCGTCAATACCATACACCACTGCAATATTTCACCCAAAACCAATAACCTCGATAATAGTCTCCAAGATGCAGACCACGACTCTCTAATCAGCATTCTTGTTTTGGCTTACACGCAGCAAAAAAATATATAAATAAATAAAAAAAACAGGGGAAAATTGCTTTTCATCAGTCACCAAATGACAAATCACACAGTAATTACAATAGGTGTCAAACTGGGATCAGCAAATCATTTATACGCTTGAGTGAATTTTCTTTGGAAATGTTCCCGTTGGTCTTTGCCAGAAACTCCTCGGGAAAGATGCAAACATCGCTCAGTGACCAAATAACGTCTGTCAAAACAGACATCGGGACCAGACGCAAATGGGCCTTCTTCACAAACTAAAAACTCAAAAAAATAACGATACGCAGATGCGGTTCTGGTTAATTTTGCGCCCTGGGGTGACAACTCTCCTACCCCACCCGCACACACACTACTTTAACGTACAAACACAGGAATATTATATTGTTCATGTTATTTATGTTTATCAAGTATACACATTAATGCAAATGTAGGTCTTATTTTCTACTGGATTATTTTTGATACAAAATTGGAACCAATATAAGCATAAACTGTGCCAACGTAGAAACACACTCACTGTGAACCACAAAAATAAATCAATTAAAGTCATAACATAAAATGATCATCATTTGAATCCAATCCAGACTATAGAAGCGGTTTAACGTTTTTATTTTTATCATGTTTAATTTTTTCTTGGTGATTTAATTAAACTTGAAACTTGACTCTTGGCTTTTAGGGATGTAAAATAATCAACCGCATCGTAAGAAAAGTTAAAAAAGTTAAAGTAAGATAAAAAATGTATTGCCCCATTTTAGAGCAGATGCAGTGACACTTTACTGCCACTAGGTGAAAATCCCATAGCCCCTCTACAAATTCTGTCAAATGGTCCATGCCACTATTTTGACTGTAAAATCTATACCCGCATCATAAGAAACTTATTAAAGTAAAAAAAAATATTCCCCCATTTTTAGATGCAGTAACACTGTACTACCACTAGGGGAAAGCCCATAGCCCCTCTACAAATTAAGTCAAATGGTCCATGCCACTATCTTGAATGTAAAATCATCAACCCCATCATAAGAAATTTATTAATTGATGAACCTAACAGTAAGAAAAACAAATATTGCCCCCTTTTAGACATGATGCAGTGACACTTTACCGCCACTAGGGAAAAAAACCCATAACCCCTCTACAAATTCCGTCAAATGGCCCATGCCACTATCTTGAATGTAAAATCATCAACCCCATCATAAGAAATGTATTAATTGATGAACCTAGCAGTAAGAAAAAAAAACATTGCCCCCTTTTAGACATGATGCAGTGACACTTTACTGCCACTAGGGGAAAACCCATAGCCCCTCTACAAATTCAGTCAAATGCTCCATGCCACTATCTTAACCTGGAAATGCAGAATACTCTTCTAGACAACTCACAATATGTTTTTTTTTTTTTTTTTTAAATCTGCCCTCCCCCCCCCCCCCCTCCCCAAAAACAGATTGAGCCCTGGGCGATGGCCCACATTGCCCATAGCAAAAACCAGCCCTGATGATATGCATGGCAGCTGGATGATAAACCACATGTGTCGTAAACTGATTAACTGTACAAGTCGTGGCTCACCCAAAAGAGGGGATGGAGGAATAGGTTTGGGGGGGTTGGGGGGGCTTGGAGGTATTGCCTTTTTATAGAATTCACATGCCGGAGCATCAGTTAATCCTGCCTGACTCAACACATGCCCACGTGTCCCCTCTGCAGGTTATCCCAGAAAGACGTGGGTGGGTGGAAGGAGACGGATGAAGGTGGGTGAGTATAATGTCTTCCTATTAGCCTAACAGGCTTGCCTTGTAACATCCTCCTTTGCTTTTGGCATCTGGGATTTTTTGTTATTTTTGTTTTTTGGGGGGAATGAAGAATCGTAGAGTTCTCCTAAATAGAGCAGCTGTTAGAACACGAGTGACCCACATTTAGTTAATACAATTGTCAGTGTTATTAAAGTCCCACCATCACCTCCGGGTGTTCCTAACCGAATTAGATAGAGCTACGATTTGTAGTGCTTTCTTTTGTAAAAAAAACAAAACAAAAAAAACAACCAAAAAGTGCAGAAATACAATTGGAATCCCATTTTGCTGAGAATACAGTCATTTATTGGAAAGTAGGCTTTTTAAAATGGCTCTGGCACCCCGCATTTTTGGTAAATTTATTAGTTTTATCACCAAAAATACGTGTTTTACCTGCAGATACAATGATTTTTTTTAAAGATCAAATAGAAGTCGATAAAAAACTTTTTTTTTATCAAAAAATATTGCAAAGATTGTTTTGACCAATTTACAAATGTGATTGGCTAGCAACCAAAGCAGGCTAATGCTCAATCTTGGCTGGGATAGGCTCCAGCACCCTCTTTAACCTCAGTACGGACAATAAATGGAATTAAATTTTGGATCTTTGTTAGTCTGGAGCTTTTATTTTGGAAGATAAGATACTAAAACTCCTGATTGAGGGCTTTTAAATACATTTATGAAGTCAATACTCTTGTCTGTGTGATTAAAGTCAAAAGAAGAAAAATATGCCATCATTTTAATATGCGTCTTCACGTACTGTGAAATGTTCATCCCGCAAATGGCAAAAAGAAAAAAAGAAAAAAACAAAGACTGATTTTTTTTTCCTTTCCTTCGGAATCGGTATTGTGCTAATTACTGTCATTTTGCGCAACGACGTTTGTTAGCGCTTTTTACGAACAATGTCCAATCAATACACTGTTTCTCATAAAGGACAAAATGTTATGATCAATGGCACAACGTCATGATCTTCAATGGTGGTAATAGATTTAAGGGTCTTTTAACTATGTACTTGTATTGATATATATATTTTTAACAGATTTTAACAGATACTGATTTGACCATATAAGGGATGCCTTTTTTTAAATTGGAAAGTCACTTTGGGTCAGTTTTAAAAATGTTTATGGTAATAATATGTGAGCATTCAACCAAAACCAGATATTTGGCCCATAAAAAGAAAACAATTGTTTTTATGGGCTTTTCAAAACTGCCAAATTTTTTGAAGTTTTCTCACAATAAATGACGCTAACTTCAATTTTAAGGGAAATCAATGAAAGGAATTTCCCCCAAAATTGATTAAACATGTGCTTTAGCAACCATTTTGAATTCAAATTCTTTATTCTTATCAATGATGTTAAACTATTGCCATTTCATAGGCTGTTTACAAAGTGGGAGGGGCTAAAAATGAGCAAATTTTTGGTCATTATTATTATTATTATTATTTTTTTTTAAACCTGATCCCTCAAACCTGGTAATACTTCTCAAATACCCAACAATATCCAAAAACCTTCAAGTGAATGTTTCTGAAGTACGAGTTTATTCATATTTTGGGAACTATCCCAAACATTTGGATTTGATCTAATATACACACACACACACATTGCATCTACAGGCTGCCATATTTCTTTTCAACATGTGTGAGAACGAAGCATCTGTTTTCAGCAAAATGGCTTACATTTTATTTTTTTGAAACTAGTAAGACAATAGAGTAAAATAGTATTAAAACTGACATTTTTTTAGTTCTTTTCAATCTAGATAACCAACTCCTTCATTTAGGTTTCCCAACTTACACATTCCATGACATCACAAATACCCCGAAAACTTTGTATTTACATAGTATACAATAAACACCAGGTAAACAGGCAAGTAAAAAATGGCTTTTTTTGTGTGTTTTGACCCTTTTAGTTCAACCAACCAACTAACAGATCCACCGATTGACTTCACCGGATCGTGGTCCCTTCGCAGATGGCGTCATGCACAGGTAAAATGGCGTCTTAGTCACCACAATAACGAGCCCCCGGGATACCTCCAGCTCCGCTCTTGTCGCTGAACGCTGTTTATTATAAAAATCACAACGCGCAGTGTAAGATTTGTCCCCGTTAGCTTTAGCCGACGTCTACACTTCGCATTCGATGGATCCGGAAATGGTGCATGTGCAAGGCCTGGCCTCATTGGCCAATGAATCCATAGTTTCTGAGTTAGAATGGTAGCTCAGATAGTACTCTTGCAATTGCGAGTTTAAGTCCTGTTCTTGTTTACGGGCTTTTTTCCGCCGCTTGTGTTTGGCTGAGCGCTGTTGCAGTTGTCTGGCCGCGTTGGGGTAATGACGCCATGACACGTAAATGACCAGAAGGATTAGCGAGACGGCTAAGAACAGGGCTACTGTGCCTGCGATGATTTTGTGGAAAACCATGTGTTCTGGTGGCGTTTCTGGGTAGGATGATGTTGGGGATTCGGTGGAGCTCAGATTGAGTCCGTAGGTTTTATCGGATAAGACGGAGGACGGCGTAGGGGATGGTGGTTGGTCCGAATCCGGCTGAGAAGAGGGCTCGGCTGAAGGGTTGTAGGTGGATATGGCGGCGTCGGGTTTAGCCCACCCGTCCCCGCAGGTGGAATAATTCCCCACAATGTCCAGAACCCGCTCTCCCTGTACGGATTTGGGGCCACTGCATATCATGCTGATGTCTTTGGCATCCCGCAAGGTTCTGAGCCACGCCACCAGGGGGCAGATAGCAGGCCGGCAGTCCCAAGCGTTCCCGGCTAGGCCCACGGAGTTCAGCGAAGTCCACGCCGCCACGGCTTCCGCCGGCACGTTCCGAAGTTTGTTGGATTCCAGGTTGAGCGTTTGCAAATTGGGCATAGAGCGGAAAACCAGAGGGTCCAAGGTCTGGATCTCGTTCCCGGAGAGGTCTAGCTTCTGCATTTTAGCCCAGGTCCAGGCTTCGCCTTGGCTTACGGCGCGGATTCGGTTCCACTGTAGATAAAGCGTCTCCAAACCGGTGAGCCGGGGGAAAATATAGAAATTAATCCTGGAGAATTGATTGTGCTCCAAGTGGAGCTCCTTTAAACGGAAGAGTCCCAAAAACGTGGTCCGGCTGAGACTCCGAAGTCGGTTATAACCCAAATCCAGGAACTCCAGACTACGGCATTCCAGGAAGGTTCGCACTACGATTTGGCGCAACCCATTGGATCGCAGGTGGAGATTCTGGAGCTTGCGCAGACCCAATAAGTGACCCGGTTGGAGGACCCGGATCTTATTGTAGGATAAGTCCAGATTGCGAAGATTGGGTACGGCGCCGAAAGTATTGTTGTCCAGGTGGGCGATCTGGTTAGAGCTGATGATGAGTTCCTTAAGCCTCCTCACACCATGGAAGGCCAGCAAATCCACACCCCCAATGGCATTGTGGTCCAGGTAGAGCCAGACTAGCTGATTGAGATGCGCAAACTGGTAGGGCATCAGCAGGAGTAGTTGGTTATAGCGCAAAGACAGACCTTGGCATCCAGCCGTGATGTTTTCGGGGACGTCTCGAAAAATGCCTGATTCGCAGTAGACCAGTTTGCCTTCGCAACGACAACTGGCCGGGCAGGTTTTCTCGCCCTCGCTGAGTAGAAGCCAGACGGCCGCCTGGACTAGAACGAAGGAAAACCTCCAGCCTGACATCGCAGAACCTGTTAGAGGGAGATGGAAGTCCAGCAATCAGAATACCAATCGCCTTTAAATCAGTAAAAAACATAACTTGGTTATCTGTTCAAGTCTTAAGGGAGAAAAACCCTTGTGAAGATTTAAGGACATGATTGACATGAACTATTCGGAAGGACGATGTTGTTAAATGCCGGATGGCGTAAAAGTGGAATAGAAATAGAATTATTGGAAATATGTTAAAGGAAGAAGTGGACTCACCCATGTTTTCGGAGGGACGGAGAAATGCTGTGAGATATGTAACTGACGAGCATATTAGTCTGCGCACAGATGTGGAAGAAAAAAAACGCAGCTCAAGCAGTGTCGGACGCAATGGAAGAAAGCGCCACCTGTGTCTTCTTCACCGGAAAGGAGGAGGACTGAGAAAAAGCCACACAGCAGGAACTTTTAATCCAGAAGGAACCAAAAAAAAGGGGACCCAGAGGGACCAAAAAAGGGATGCCTCGGATGGAGAGAGTGCGCTTGGCGCTTGGATGCTGCTTTTATGAGCGTCCATGTGCAGCAGCACCAGCGGGATGTGGAGGAACGGCGGAGGGATGTGAAAACATCTCCCACTCTTTCCGAAATGAAATGAAACGAAACTCTCTCTCCTTCTCTCTCGCTTTTGCTCTAATGTTTCTTGTCCTGTTTCCAAGTCAAGTGCGCATCATATTTGAGCTATCCCAGGGGCGGGACTTAGACTGACTCCAGAGAGGAAGGCAAAAAAAAATGATGGGGGTGTGCAGTGTCATGTTAGTATTGTGGAAGTGCTACAAATTTAGGGGTAGACTACCCTGTTGGGTAGTTAAGGATGTTGGTTGGTGGGCTGCTTTAATGTCAACTTGGTTTTAAGTGGGCTGGACTGTTTTAGATATGATATTTAGATTTTTTTATTTTTATAAATGGATTAAAAGAACTGGATTAAAAGCCCTGAATATTCAGTTTTTTTTATAGATGTAAAACAATGTTTATTTTAGCTTTTTTTGTATATTTTTAGGTTTTACAAAATGATTTTTGAACTAAAAACACAGAAAAAATGGATTAAAAAAATACAATTGTTGATTTAAAAAGGGGAAAATCAGGGTGTATAATTATATCATAATATTTAGATTTTTCTTTTGTATAAATGTATTATTTTTAGATTTTACAAAATGATTTTTGAACTAAAAACACAGAAAAAAATGGATTAAAAAATACAATTGTTGATTTAAAAAGGGGAAAATCAGGGTGTATAATTATATCATAATATTTTGATTTTTCTTTTATATAAATGTATTATTTTTAGATTTTACAAAATGATTTTTGAACTAAAAAAACAGAAAAAAATGGATTAAAAAAATACAATTGTTGATTTAAAAAGGGGAAAATCAGGGGATATAATTATATCATAATATTTAGATTTGTCTTTAATATAAATGGATTGAAATAACTGAATTAAAAGCCTTAAATGTTTAGTTTTTTATAGATTTAAAACAATGTTTATTTTACCTTTTTTTTAAATATATTTTTAGATTTTACCAAATGATTTTTGAACTAAAAACACTGAAAAAAATACAATTATTGATTCAAAAGGGGGAAAATCAGGAAATATTATATACATCTATATCTATTATTTTAATTTGATCCTAAAACAGAAAGTCTTGACTCATAATTTTCTTTCCCGGGCCGCACAAAATGATGCGGTGGGCCAGATTTGGCCCCCGACCCACCACTTTAACACCTGTGATCTACATCTAGAAATATTATAAAATATGCTGTATTTTTTGGAAGATTTGGATGATGGTCTGGTGGGGTAGAGGGCATATTTTGGGGGGCCAATACTTATTGCCCCTGGGCCTTGTTTGCATTTGTTCCGCCACTGAACCAACTAATCAAAAATGTCAAATGTTAATTTCTCCATATTTTGTAGGGAAGGTTCCAAAATGGCAACGATGTTCCAAATCCGATTTAAACTGGGTAAGGTGATTACGTTCTTTTTGTTCTTCAAATTTGAGCAAATTCAAGATGTTTTTGTGCACGTTTTCATCTGCTAATGTTAGCTTCTTCTTTCCATTTATGCACCTGAACGATTAAAACATGTTTTTGTGTTCTAGTTATTCACTCTAATACATTATTATATCATTTTTCTCTCGTTTGTTTGTATTTCTCGAGCCTTTCATTTGAAAGTGGGGCACTTTGATCACTTTGAAGGCTTTAATTGAGCATTTTTTGAGGACCGGAGAGAATTTACATATAACATAGTGTTCTATTTACGAGAAATACAAGTTAGAAAACAAGCAATTAATTTCATAAGTAGAGGTAATTTTGTATTGGAAATAAACAAGAAGTGAAAGGCCAGTGACAGCATTTGTAATGACAGGTTTTTTTTTAATGACAGCAACCAAATAATAATAATAATGCCTCTGCAATCCATCGAAAAAGCAACTGCAAATAGGCATCAGACGGCCGTTCCATTATGTGTACTTAAAGCCCGTGCGTTGGAAGAAAAGGTCATTTTTCTGGTGGCGAAAAATGAAAGATGGAATTATAATGTGTTGGAGAGATACATTTTTTTTTGGTCATTCTGATGGGCCTACAGAACAACATTGTGTTTTGTACTTTGTTTTATATATTTATTGTTTTTTGAAACCTAAAATTTACTTTTCTTGTTATTGTATAGTCGCGGATTGAAATAACCTTTACGTTCAAATACCGCCAAATGTAAAATGTTGAATTTAGTCACCATTAAAAGGCTTTACAAACATCATCGTCATATCAATTCCGTTAATGAACTTCTCTTCGATTATCGATGTTGCTGCGCAGGCTGGTCGTTATTATGGTGAGAGTGTCAAAATGTCTCTCCTGCCGTACCGCCATGTTTTTTTCCCGAAGACTTGGGAACACTGGGAAGGGAGTCAAATTGAGAGGCAATTTGTGCTAATCTCATGTTTATTTTTTTTCAGACTTGGCTTATTTTGCTTGAAGCTTCAGTAGGGGATGATGGCATCAATTCAAAAGGCACAAGTAAGTAAGACTTTTTTGTTTTGTGGGGTAACAGTGACACCTTGTGTGTGTGTGTATGTACGTGTATGTATGTGCATGAATGTGTGTGCATGAATGTGTGTATATGTATGTGTATGTATGTGTATGTATGTGTATGTATGTGTATGTATGTGTATGTATGTGTATGTATGTGTATGTATGTGTATGTATGTGTATGTATGTGTATGTATGCATGTATGTGTATGTACGTGTATGTATGTGTATGTATGTGTATGTATGTTTATGTATGTATGGGTATGTATGCATGTATGTGTATGTACGTGTATGTGTGTGTATGTATGTGTGTGGAAGTGTATTTATGTATGTGTATGTGTGCATGTTTGTATGTGTATATGTATGTGTATGTATTTGTGTATATGTGTATATATATATAGATGTATGTATGTTTGTATGTGTATGTATTTGTGTATATGTGTGTATATGTATATGTATGTGTATGTATTTGTGTATATGTGTATATGTATGTGTTTATGTGTATGTATTTGTGTATGTGTATATGTGTATATGTGTATATGTGTATATGTGTATATATATAGATGTGTGTATGTTTGTATGTGTATATGTATGTGTATGTATTTGTGTATATGTGTATATGTATACATGTATGTATGTGTTTGTATGTGTATGTATGTGTGTGAATGTGTATGTATGTGTGTATGTACGTGTATGTGTGTGTGTGTGTATATGTGTATGTATGTATGTATGTGTTCGTATGTATGTGTGTGAATGTGTATGTATGTGTGTATGTACGTGTATTATTGTATGGGTATATATGTATGTGTGAATATGTATGTATGTGTGTGTATTTGTATGTGTGTATGTGCTCAAATGCTGCTTAAAGCTGATCCAGAAATTCTCCATAGTGAGTGGGAACAAATCCGTACCACCCACTACACTTGTATATTATTTTTGTTTTGTTTATTTACAACACCAATGAATATTCCTAATCGCGTATTAAAATTAGAAATCCCATTCCACCTTATTAATGTGAAGAGTTCATTCCCAGTGAACCTGACATGACAGTAAGAAATCCAAGTAGTATCTCTATATTATATATATATATTTTTTTTCTTTTTCTTCTCGGTAGTGATACACCATTGCGTCAAATTACATTTTGGAGCAGTCCTTGGTGAAAAAAGCTCAGTGGGAGTCAATCTCAGATCAATCTGGCGCCCATCTTTGATGTGGCGAGAAGGTG
Organism: Stigmatopora nigra; assembly: GCF_051989575.1. Lineage (NCBI taxonomy): Eukaryota > Metazoa > Chordata > Actinopteri > Syngnathiformes > Syngnathidae > Stigmatopora > Stigmatopora nigra. The sequence continues at coordinate 15,628,136 of NC_135511.1, read as the reverse complement.
CTCCTTTGTTAGAAGGGCACTTGGGATACCGTACTTTCATTTTTTTTTCTTCCCTATTCCATCAATGGCATCTCATCTTTTGTGCCAAAACATCCCAAATTAAGCCAGTGCGTGCACATCAGAGACGGACGGCTGCGGGGAATTTAGTATGCAATCATCTTCAGAGAGGTGATAACCGCTATCTACAACTGCCAATACACAGAAGGTTGTGAGAGAAAGGGAGAAAGAGAAGTAGAAATGTAGCACACACATCACAAATTCTTTGATATGTCGCACAATTAACCTGTTGCAACCCCATTAAGTGAGATCAGGAGGTGAGTTCACCTTTGCTAAATGATGTTAATGTAGATCGTCCCAATGTCACGCAAGAGGGGGAGAAGGGGGTCTGTTGGAAAAGTTCGTTTTAGATGTGGTTGTGTTTACGGGTTTTGATTCGGTTGGCCGTGGCTTGCTGGTGAAAATGGTAAAAAAAATGATTTTTGGTTTGCTTGGTACTTGGAGAAAAGGTTTAAAAGAGGTCATGTGACTTGAAGTAAGAGATTACTAGAATTTAATTGTGGTTTTAGTGTGATGGGGAACAGGAATGAGTGAAATTTTGAAAGAAAACTTGTTTTTATTTTTTTATGGATTCAGATTAAAAATGCTATTTTTGTAGAATTTGTTTTTAGTGAAATTGTTGTTGATTTTGGGGTACTTAGAGGTTAGAATTCAACTCTAATTTTAGTGTGAAGGGGAAACAAGAATGAGTGAAATTTTGAAAGAAAACTTGATCTTTTTTTGTTTTATTTTATTTTTTTAAATGTATTTTTAAATTGAAAATGAAATTTCTTGGAGAATTTGTTTTTAGTGAAGTTGATGTTGATTTTGGGGTACTTCTCGGTTAGTTCTTGTTGATTTAGGGCTCATTTAATATGAATTAAATGAATACTGAAATAGGAAGTCAATGTCCCCAAAAAATTGATAGGGCACTTTTTTTCTCCCTTTTTAATCTAAAAAAAAAGGCACACTGTATATTATAAGGCGCACTGTCTATTTTGGAAAAAAAATTAAGACTTTCAAGTGCGCCTTAAAATACGGTAATTGCTATTGACTTTTGGGTATGAAGCACTCACTACTTTACAGTCACCTCTAGAGCCAGCCATTGTTGATGTTTTGGATTTGTTTGGTATAAAATCTTGCAGTGGGGGAGGAGCTATATGATGGAAGATGTTGTAAACTAAGATGGCATCTTCATATTTAACAGTATTGTTTCAGTTCAGGCGTTTTAGTTTTTTTAATATCCGACAGTGGTGGTTTTTCGTTTTCTGTTTTTTTCCATATATAAGGCGCACTGTCTATTTTGGAGAAAATTTAAGACTTTCAAGTACGCCTTATAGTCATGAAAATACGGTAAGTTAGAAGTTGATCAGACAATTTCATTCCAGTTGAAATCAGCCAAAGTCGAAAAGAAGCAAAAGTAACATTTTTGTCATTTTATCGCCGTCAAGGGATCGAGCAGCAGATGTTGAGGTGCGACTCTCAAATGGTTACCGTCTGCTAGTGCATTTTCAAAGTGTAATTTAGCAGATAATTAGTTCATATATTTAGAAATGAGGTTGATGGTAAATAAGAGTTGCTTCTCCCGGGTTTGAAATCTTGTCTTTGCTCTAATTATTCCAATATTGATGTATAGCGAGCGTTATGCGTCCTGTTTCTTTGGGAGTCATTATTCTGTCGAAAAAAGAAAGAAAAAAAAAGCGGGTTTCGGTCACTCACAGACGCTGCTTAAACTTTCATGGGAATCAATTTGCTGGCCCACTTCTTTGAAAATTTGGACGCCACGGCAACAGCATTGGCGGGGGTGTGCAGACTTTTGACAAAATTCAAAGGACAACATTTGAAATGGGGCCCAGCTTTTGAAAGATCGGTTTGTTCAAAAAAATAAAATAAATAAAAAAAATATATATATACATACTATACACATATACACGTATACAAATATATACTTTTACACATATACACATACACATATATACACATATATACTTCTACACATGCACATGTACGTATATACGGTACTTGGATGCCGGATGTTTGGTCCCCTGGACGTTTGGTCGCCTGGACGTTTGGTCACCCGCACGTTTGGTCGCCCGGACGTTTGGTCGCCCGGACGTTTGGTCGCCTGGACGTTTGGTCGCCCGGACGTTTGGTCGCCCGGACGTTTGGTCGCCCGGACGTTTGGTTGCCCGGACGTTTGGTCATCCGGACGTTTGGTCGCCCGGACGTTTGGTCGCCGTACGTTTGGTCCCTGGTCTTTGCATTCATGTTCTGTTCCGTTTATTTTCACAATTGTCATGAGGGGTGCTGAAGCCAATCCCAGCCATCAGGCTGGAGAAACCCTGAATTAGTGGCCAGCCAATCACAGGTCACCGGAATAAATATTTCACATACATACCTAGAGGCATTTTTTTTTTTTAAAAACACCACAGTGGGATCAAACCCTCGACCCCAGAACTGAGCCAAACGCAATAACCACTCATACACCATGCCGCTCATTTTGTAAAATGTTTAATAAGAATTATTTGGAAAAATTCCTTCCCCTTTTGCAAGTCAAAGCGAGCTAGCGACCAATAAAATCCCGTTGAAAGAAGCCAGTCAGTAGTAATGGTGTGGACGACCTTTAGTCACAAAGTCCACTCAGTCTTAAAACGTGCGTTTGGAATATGAATTTTTAATCATGTCTGTTATTCTCCTCTGCCCCAGGCGTCGGCGCGTAATTAGGAATAGTGCCGACTTCCAAGCACACACTCATTTGGGAGTCTTTCTGCAGAGAGGAGGACACACTTCTCGGAATGTCCCGGTGAGATACGACGCCCTCTGGAGGCCACATGTGAGTATTAACACGTTTGAAAAACATCATAATCCACGAATGAACTCTCACTTCAGTAACTTTCACTTAACTGGGAAGGGCCGATGAACGTTTTGATGAAATTTTGACCTTTTATGAATCAAATAAATGATTATATCTGTAACATTTGGTATTATTTAAACAATTAAATGATCAAGAAACAATATTTATACCACACTTTGAAAATAAATACAATTTTGGGTCGTTTTTTTCAAATATCTTATTGCTCAAACTTCCTAAAAAATGGAAATAACAAGAAAATAGTGCTGAAATTAGTGTTTTTGTGTCATTTTATCATGTGTGTTAGTATTTTTTTTTTCAGCTTTCACATCCACTTCAATAATACACCTGGCAATGGAAATGAAATCATTGATCACTTTTATTTTTGTTTGGACTGACGGCAAAACAGGCCCAGTTTGCGCGAGAATGTTCATTAATGTTCATTAAGGGCAATTTTGTTTGTCGTTAAGTCTGGAAGCAGAGGGAGCCATTAGGAGTGATGACTTTGACCCCAACTCAAATCCCCCATAATGAGGCATTCATTGCAACCTTTCTTTATGCATGATCAATTTTCATTGTCACCAGGTAACAAAATATGGCAGAGGAAGAAAAAAAAGGGGGGGTCTTGTTTTTCCTCCCTCTGATGTTTGTGTATTTGTATGCAAAAAATGTTGCTTATGAACTATGACACCATCCATCTTTGTATCCTTATTTATTATCCATGTTCCACAAACCATTTTCCCCAGGTGATTCCCAAAGGTTTTCCTATAGTCCACCTAAAGAGACTTGATGATGTTTCCCACCATATCCTGGATCATTTCATCTTTCATATTTCATCTCATCAAATATGCAATATCCTATGTAAGAATTTAATATAAAGAATACAATCTAAAAAGGATTGCCTGCCAAAATATTTTTCTGAACCTATGATATATGACTTTTTATACTACTTTACATGTCGCTCTTTTAACATTATTTTTATTAACCAAATTACTACTTACTTAATTAATACCACTTAGATCAGATTGGACGTCCATGACCGTCAATGGTAGTGAAAGAGATTGAGACCAATAAAATGTTCATTTCCCAGTTAAACCAGAGTGGACGTCCATGACCGTCAATGGCAGTGAACAAGATTGAGACCAATAAAATGTTAATTCCCCATTTAAACCAGATTTGACGTCCATATCCGTCAATGGCAGCGAATGACCAGAACAACAAGCTCAAGCAAGCGGCTGGACAGCGATGCATTTGGGCTGTCATGCAAAACCCGAGCAGTAGGGGGCACTGTCGTGCCGGCAAAGCTCCGTGATTGGTCTCCGCGGGGACCTCCACCGACCGACAGCAAATTCCTGTTGCTACTCAACTGATTGGTTCTCGATGACACACACGGTCATCCATCGCTCGGCTTCTCGGTGATCAGCGCCAGGCTTTCGTTCCCCGATCATTGGCTTCAAGTTGCCCGTCTCAGAGCGCACTTTTCCCGGGTTGCCATCTCCCTCACCACCCGCTCAAGCCGTTTTTTTTTTTGGCTTCCACGCCATCTAATTAAGGCAGATTCAACAATTGGCCGCCGGATGTGGAAGCGTTTTCCTCCCCCTCCCTCCGAGGCTTTGGCGTTTGCCAAGGGCTCTGCAAGGTGGCCGTGGCGAGCGGGCGACGATCCCGTGAGCTTTTGCCTTTTTGGACGTTAAAACGTGGGAAAGTCGACGCCGACTTTTGCTGGAGGAACGGGGCCGGAGATCGCGGGGTTGTGGGGCCGCGCTCTTGTACTCTTTGGCCGGCTTGTTGGAACATGTGGAGCCGGGACGCATGCAACAGAAAGCTGTAACATGATGAGGAGCCCACACCGAGCAAGTATGGGTATGTGACATGCTACTTGCTACTATTTCTTTTTAAATCGAAGTACAGTAAGAATGTTTATTTAGAAGTTGATCTCAGGGGATGGATGTTGATGTTTGCCCCTCGTCAAGCATTTGACGAATTGCCTGATGCGTTTTGTGATGGCGTAAAAGGAATGTGGGTGGCCATGGATGGAGATCCAAACAATTGCATTCGGAATCGTCGAATTTGAATCTAAAGGATGAAAATGCTATTTTTTTTAGGCATTTTACATGTGCAAGTGTTTATTTATTTATTATATTTTGTTGAAAAACTTAGATTTTTGGATGTGTTGACATTTTGGGGAGAAAAGTCTGCAATATGGACACACTCAGTCATTACATAAATATAGCTAATCTTTTTTTAATTTATTTTTTAAATACAAATACACCAATGTAGCCCTTTAAAAAATATTCCCTATTTTTTTAAAGTTTATAATATAAATAGATCAGTTTTTATTCCTTTATAAGCCATTTAGAAAATTAAAGACAGTAATAAAAACCCAATATTTGTTTTTTAATGTATTTTTTCTGCTTATTTTAAAAACCAAAGATCAACAAACAAGCAAATATAGAGTAATACATGACCTCATCGCCTGCCATTCCGAGACAAAACCTCTAATTCATTTAAAATGGGAGGACTGGTTTAGTTCTGAATGCCTACTAGAATTGCAATCCATCATTTGCTGCCAATCAAAATCTAATTTGAAGTCTGGCACTAGCAATGGCAGCCAATGAGTTAAAAGATTGCCTTTTAAAGGGTTAATGCATTTCTCATTGGTGCACATTTTCATGCGCTTTCTCCTTAATCGGCCTCTGTTTCTGTGTAAATGCGTGGGTGTGTTTGTGAACGTGTGTTTGTGAACGTGTGTGTGTGTGCTTGCTCTTGCAGGACTTCCTGTGCTTTGCAGATGGCTGGTATTCATGGCGGCGTTGCCCGCCTGTCTGCTGGCCGCTCCGAACCCCCCTCGCGAGCGCCCGTGCCCGGCGAGCTGCAGATGCGACGGCAAAATCATCTACTGCGAATCCAGCGCCTTCCGCGACGTCCCCGGCAACGTTTCGGCGGGGACGCAAGGCCTGTCTTTGCGTTACAACAGTCTGATGAGCTTGAGGGCCTACCAGTTCGCCGGCTTGGGTCAACTAGTCTGGCTGTACCTAGACCACAACTACATCGGCTCAGTGGATGGGCGGGCCTTCCACGGCATCCGTCGATTGAAAGAACTCATTCTCAGTTCTAATAAGATCACCCTCCTCCAGAATGACACTTTCCATGACATCCCCAACTTGCGAAACCTGGACTTGTCCTACAACAAGTTGCAGACGCTGCGGGCTAACCAATTTGCGGGGTTGCGTAAACTACTGAGTTTGCATCTAAGGTCCAATTCCTTAAAAACACTGCCCATGCGGGTCTTCTTGGATTGTCGTAACCTGGAATTCCTGGATGTGGGCTACAATAGGCTACGTAGCCTGACCCGGAACGCCTTTGCTGGACTCTTCAAGTTGGTAGAACTGCATCTGGAACACAACCAGTTCTCCAAGGTCAACTTTGCTCATTTCCCCCGCTTGAGCAATCTCCGGGCGCTCTACCTGCAATGGAACCGCATCAAATCACTGACTCAGGGCCTCACCTGGATGTGGACCTCACTTCAAAAACTGGACCTATCCGGTAATGAGCTCCAGACCCTAGACCCGGGAACCTTCCGCTGCCTACCCAATTTACAGACCCTCAATCTGGACTCCAACAAACTCAACAACGTCTCTCAGGAGACGGTAGAGACATGGATCTCCCTCACTACCGTCAGCCTGGCTGGGAACCTATGGCACTGCAATCCCAACATCTGCCCCTTGGCGGACTGGCTGGAGGCCTTTAAGGGGAACAAGGAGTCCACCATGATCTGTACAGGCCCCAAAGAGGCCCAAGGAGAGAAAGTCAGCGACGTGGTGGAGACGTATAACATTTGCACGGTGACTCCAAGCCCCGTAACCTCCACCCGGGCGCCCTTAACCTCCATCTTTCGAACGGAGCTCCTCCCACTACCCACCCGGCCCGGACCCAACCAAAAGGGGGCGGCGGAAACGGACGCCAAAACCGAGACGGACGCAAAGACTGAAACGGTTCCCACCCCTCCGTCCCCCGGGTCTCCCGCCGCCGCCGTTCCGCCGCCACCCGACTCCGAGTACGTTTCCTTCCACAAAATCGTGGCGGGCAGTGCGGCCCTCTTCCTATCCGTGGCCATGATCCTGTTGGTCACCTACGTGTCGTGGAAGCGCTACCCCGGCAGCATCAAGCGTCTCCAGCAAGACTCGGCGGCCAAAAAGCGGCAGAAAAAGGCTCGGGAAGGCGAGCGCTCCTTTAATTCGCCGCTGCAAGAATATTACGTGGACTACAAGCCGTCAAACTCGGAGACAATGGATGTGCTGGTTAATGGGACAGGACCTTACACTTACACCATCTCGGGCTCCAGGGAATGCGAGGTATGACCGTTGCCCTCCAAAAATCCATTTCCACTGCGAGGCATGAGAGGTAAATTTTCGTACAAACAACATCCCCCACCCCACCCCTCTCTGTTATCCCCCTATGCCCCTCCCCCTTTCCTCCCGCCCTTGTCTGTTTTGGAAGAAGGAAGTAAAAGGTCAGTGCACTGTGATTTGCTCTCCCTAATGTTTAATGTCGTACCGAGGACTTCTTGTAATGCCGTTTGATTGAAATGAATGGTGGGGTACTCGGATGTTTGGTCGCACGGATGTTTGGTCGCCCTGGATGTTTGGTCGCCCGGACGTTTGGTCGCCCGGACGTTTTGGTCGCCCGGACGTTTTGGTCGACCGGACGTTTTGGTCGCCCGGACGTTTTGGTCGCCCGGACGTTTTGGTCGGCCGGACGTTTTGGTCGCCCGGACGTTTTGGTCGCCCGGACGTTTGGTCGCCCGGATGTTTGGTCGCCCGGACGTTTGGTCGCCCTGGATGTTTGGTCGCCCGGACGTTTGGTCGCCCGGACGTTTTGGTCGCCCGGACGTTTTGGTCGACCGGACGTTTTGGTCGCCCGGACGTTTTGGTCGCCCGGACGTTTTGGTCGGCCGGACGTTTTGGTCGCCCGGACGTTTGGTCGCCCGGATGTTTGGTCGCCCGGACGTTTGGTCGCCCGGATGTTTTGTCGCCGGTGAAATGGTAGTTTCACAATTATAATAATTATTCGTAATTATATTCATGAGTTTAATTTCTAAGTACTGTTAAATATCAAAGTACTGTTAAATATTAAAGTACTGTTTAATATCTAAGTACTGTTTAATATCTAAGTACTGTTTAATATCTAAGTACGGTTTAATATCTAAGTACTGTTCAATATCTAAGTACTGTTTAATAGCTAAGTACTGTTTAATAGCTAAGTACTGTTTAATATCTAAGTACTGTTTGATATCTAAGTACTGTTGAAAACAGTAGATATTTTGATATTAAACTCTCATGAATATAATTTTGAGAGCTGGTTTCAACAATACTTCGATATTAAACAGTACTTAGATATTAAACAGTACTTAGATATTGAACTTCTCTCTTAAATATTAAACTCTCTTTCATGAATATTATTTCGAGAGCTGGTATCAACAGCGAACTCCAAAAGACCGGCAACCAAATCTCCAATCCGTTTCCCGCAAAGCTAATGATCAACAAAGTAGCTCCGTCTTTCATTCTTGACGTGAGTGAAGCCATTGATGCATCTCCATCTTGTCGTTTATTCCCAAACGTCTGACTAATAGACGAGAGCATGTCACGGTGCAGGTGGGCCTTCGCCTTCCAGCGCGTTTGCCGCGCGTATGTGTGTTTTTTTTCTGTCGTGTTGCATACGCAAATGAGCCCGAGCGCTATCCGTCGCCATCGTAATCACATTTATTGACCGCGAGACTTGCATTGCTTATTAATGCCCCGGCGGACGACATCGCTCACGAGTCGGGAGTCACAAAGTTGAGTCGGTGCGGGTTTGCGACTGAATGATGGTGACGGGACGTTGATTGTAAAGTGCCTGCCCTTCGTTAATTCACTCATATTTATTTATGGAGGTCCGTTTAGCGGCAGTGTAACTTTTAGTGGTATGAAAGATAAAAACTAGTCACTTGAATGGAAGGAAAATCAAAGTCAAATTGCTAGCTATTTGTGGAATGCTAATTTTTCCATTGAATTTTTCAAGGTAGTCAAATCTGGACTATTTGGTGAGGATTAAACTTTATGAGTTGGTGGTGTGGTAATTTTGGGTAAATCTGAATTTAAACCAGGAAACTAAAATTAATGTTTTTTTTATGTAACAGGCTGCCACATGGGATTGTGGGAAATGTAGTTTAGGGTGTTTTTGCTACTGCGGTAGTTCGCTTTTGTCCAAAAATTGTGGCTATTTGTGGAATGCTAATTTTTCCATTGAATTTTTCAAAGTACCGTATTTTCACGACTATAAGGCGCACTTAAAAGTCTTAAATTTTCTCCAAAATGGACAGTGCGCCTTATAATACAGTGCGCCTTATGATACAGTGCGCCTTATGATACAGTGCGCCTTATGATACAGTGCGCCTTATATATGGAAAATGTCATTCATTGAGGGTGCGCCTTATAATACAGTGCGCCTTATATATGGGAAAATGTCATTCATTGAGAGTGCGCCTTATAATACAGTGCACCTTATAGTCTTATAGTAATTTTTGGTAAGCGTCACTACAAACCAGGAAACTCAAATGAATGTTTTTGTATGTAAGTCTGCCGCATGGGATTGTGGGAAATGTAGTTTAAATTGTTTTTGCTCCTGTCGTAGTTTGCTTTTGTCCAAAAAAAATGGAATGTTTTGATATATGTTGTGTTATGAAGTCCTGCTAGAATTTCATCGTAAACAGGGTTCATTGTCTTTTTTTTTAGTCTGGACTAAAGAAAGTAAATCATCCGTTTTGACGTCAGTTTGACGACAAGCTATATTTTCTACAAGAAAACATATCGTAAATAGTACACAAAAGTTGTGCAGTTTATCTGAGCATCTTTAAAACAGCGTCTGGCAACCAGAGATGGAAAATGTTGCCGTGAAGTAAAGATCAATTGGCGCGTGCTTAATTAAGCGCCCCTTTTTTGGATTTTTTTGCATATGTAGCCATTTTCGACTTGTACTACGCATCTGTCTTCCTTTATCCCGCTACTTTTCATCATTTAGTCTCGTGTGATTTAGTGCTGCCGTGCAAGGGATGATGGAGTGTCATCGCTATCTCAGCTGAGCGTCGGTAAATACTTTTTTATGCACCGTAAGCAGCTATTGCGTGTGTTATTAAAGCCCGAAAACCACCAAATTCCCCAAAAACTGAGTTCAGAAACAGTTAATTGAATTCCCTCGGTATCGAATGAGTCCTTTTATCAGGTGAGAGCGTATGAGTAGCGTATAAAGGTAATATATAGGCAGATGTGGGCCAAATGTGTACGCGCCATTACACAAAGCAACCTGCCTGCCTTTGACAAAATAGCACTCACAGATGGTAATTAATAATTACAGAGTGCAGAAATGCAGGGGAGATGCATTGACCATGAAATAATCAACACTTTGGCCCAAGGCAGTTAGGGGAGTAAAGATCACATGACCTGCCTCTCAAGCCAAATGGGGGGGGGGGGGGGGGGGGGTGAATTCCGTTATTATGCATCTGGAGGTTCTTCTTTTAATGGCTCTTGAGCTATGTTATTCAGAATTGGAATGAATGCTTTTATTGTCATTATACAAGAGCAATGAGATTACGTGATTCACCAAACAATGTATAAATAACAGCATATAAATCGATCAATACATAATAAATAGAAACAAATAAGTAGTCAATTACATAAATTTGTGGGGAAATGTACAAATAACAACAACAAACCAAAATACCAATACATAATATTAAAAAATAAGTAAATAGTAGTCAACAACATAAATAAGTAGACAAGTGCACAAATAACAAGAAACAAATAATAATAAATAAATAAACAATAAGTAATTAGTCGTCAACAACAGATATTAGTAGGCAGGTGCACAAATGACAACAAAAACACAATAAATAAACAATAAGTAATTAGTAGTCAACAACATAAATAAGTAGGCAGGTGCACAAATGACAACAAAAACATAATAAATAAACAATAAGTAATTAGTAGTCAATGACATAAACAAGTAGGCAAGTGCACAAATGACAACAACAAACAAATACACAATAATAATAAATAAATAAGCTGTAAATAACTAATTAAGTAGTCAACAACATAATTAAGTAGGCAAGTTTACAAAATACAACAACAAACAATCATAAATAAGCAATGAATATGTCATTAATAAGTAGTCAACAAGATAAATAAGTAGGAACGTTTACAAAAAACAACAACAAACAAATACCAATACACAAATAAGCAATAAATAAGTCATTATTAAGTAGTCAACATCATAAATAAGTAGGCAATGGCACAAATAACAACAGCAAACAAACAAATAAATAATAATAATAATAAATAAATATGCCATAAGTAATTAATAAGTAGTCAAGATGAATAAGTGGTCGTATAAGTAAGTAGATGCAATCGTGACTAAAGTGGTTGGCAGCCTGTGGAGTTTTACTGCAAGTAAAGAGAAGTCTTGAGGAGGTCCTCCAGGGTGCTTAAATGGAGGAGTGGAGTATGGGGAGAAAAAAAAAAAAAAACGTCCTTGAATCTGTTTGTCTTGGCTGTTATGGCCCCGCTTGGCCCTCTCCAAGAGGTGGAGGCCGGCCGAGCGGGCCGTGATTTAAAGCGCCGTGACTTTGAGGTGAGGACGTGAGTAAAATGTCCGTCCGCACCCGACCGACCAAGATGTGGTGAACACACAGGTCATTTGAAAGTAGCCGTCGTGAATGAAATGGGCCCGCCAAGAGCCGTCAAGTAAATCCAGCCTTGGAATTGCGCCTTCCTCTTTCCCAGATGTCTTTGCTCCCACTAATATGACAGATGAGATGAGAGACGCAAGGCACACAAGCAGCTCCTTGTCACAGATCTTGCAGCTAAGCATTTCTTGAATACCAGCCATCCTCCAGGTACATAAAAATGGACGGCTTTTTTTTTTTTTTCAATCTGGCTCTTGCCTTTCACGTCTGACTACGGCACGGGAGCATTAAATGGCAGACCTAATGGGGCTCCCCGCTCGCTAGAATAACTAATCGCCCATCGGAGGTAAGGAGCTGAGACTTACTTCAGTTTTGTTATTCCTTGCCCTCTGAGACGAAAGAGAGCAATCCAAGCTGGTAAAAGTGGAGTGGGATTTAAAAACTAAAAGTTATTCCATGTTGGGCTACAGAATGTAAAAGGAGATGGTCATGTTTTTGTTTTTTGGGGTTAGAATGACATGTTTACCAGAGATTTTGGCTGAAAAACTGTAGAATCAGGCTATTCCAGAAAGGGCCAGTCTGGGTGCAGGTTTTCGTTCATATTTTTTTTTTTTTTAAATTCATAAATGGATTAAAAGAAGTGGATTAAAGGCCCTAAATATTCAGTTTTTTATAGATCTAAGACAATGTTTATTTTAGCTTTTTTTAAAATATATTTTTAGATTTTACAAAAGGATTTTTGAACTAAAAACTAAGAAAATATGGATTAAAAAATAGCAATTCTTGATTTAAAAGAACTGGATTAAAATCCCATAATTCTAAATGCTACAAAAAATGAAATATTCACTCTTAAAATCGTTTTAATTCCCCATCCTGCAAGCTTAATTTGAATCTAGGAGTACAATTCTATAGTAGCAGTATTCTCCCTGAAATAACATTTTCTTGGCATCTGTGCCCACTCTAACTCGGCCAATCAAATTGTTCATTCAGGGTTGCTTTACGAGCCAAGCAATATAGAAAAACCCAGCCAGGAAACAAGTCAAGCGTAAACACACAATGTTTTAATGAGTAGACAGTTTCAAACATAGTATTTATTTCCATATATAATTGTACTAAATTCAAGTCATTTTAATATACATTGAACAATATACCATAAAATCAACATGATGATTTTTCCATCTAATTAACAGCAACGAAATAGTCAAACATGTTAAAGTTTAAACTAAAAATAATCAATGTGAGCCGTCCAAGCTTGAACAAAATGGACATTCATTTTCACGGATATTTCATAAAATGAAGTAGTGATACAACACCAGCCATCATATCTCGACTTTAGGGAAAAAATATATAATAATTGTCCTTCATTAAAGCTTTCTAAAGTCTAGTTTCACGTTTTCCGAATAACGACGAGATCCATTTGTCAAATGTAGCCATTTAGCGGTCATTCATTCCCTCCTAGCTTTCTATATCAGCGGCTACAAATGAAACTTGCTCTTTGAAATTACATTTTTTTGTCGACATCTCGACCGTGACTAAATGTGTCCGTGTGTGAGAGTGTCATTTAATGTGACCTGGTAATGAGTAGGGAACATATTGGAATAGAATTCTTATACTTATTCTATCTTGAGTTTTTTTTGGGAGGGATTTTACACATGACTGGCAAATAGAAAATGTTCATGTTTAAAAAGGGGCAGGTTTTGTTTGCCCTGAACACGTTTTGCAGGTTGCGTTAGGCAAATATTTGGGTTTGATTTATTTATTTGGGGATTTTTGGGGTGTGAGAGGCGGATTAAGATTCTTTAAAATATGTTTGGGATGAATGCGAGAGAAGGAAATGTGTTGGAAAGTCAGTGAAATGTAGAAGCGGTATGCTAATGGGAGTTTCTATGCTTTGCAGTAGGGAGGTAATACTTAATGTAGTGTTAAATGAATTGTTTCAGATGTTGTCGTCCCCTGAAAGAAGGATTGGAAAGTAGGTGCTGTATGCAAAATGAGGAGAAAATAAAATGTATAAGTAAATTGTTAGCGTTGTCCTGATCACATATGTTAGCATTAGAGTTTGCGTGCTAGCCACCTGATTTTGAAGAGCTAGCGATATAGCGTAGCAATTTGAAACCCGAATTTTATTGGAAATTTTGTTCGGAACACAAATCTTAATTGGAAATTGCATTTTAAACCAGAATCTTAATTGGAAATTTCATTGGAAACAAATCCAAATTGGAAATTACATTTTAAAACCCTAATCTTAATTGAAAATTTAATTGGAAACCCGAATCTTAATTAGAAATGTGGTTTGAAACATGAATCCTGATTGAGAATTTCATTGGAAACTCGAATTTAAATTGGACATTTCATTTGAAAACCGAATCTTAATTGGAAATTTGGTTTGAAACCCTGAATCTTAATTGGAAATTCCACTTGAAATCCTAATCTTAATTGGAAATTTCCTTTAAAACCCGAATTGGAAAACCTTTACTGCCTATCTTAAAACCCTAAAGTGGATTTTAAACCCTACTTTGAAAACATAATACTGACTTGAAAAGAAACCCTGAGTTTTAAATCCCATTTGAAACCCTTAACCTAGTTTACAACACCAATTGGAAACACTACACTGGGTTTTTAAACCGACTTAGGCATCCCCATACCATAATACTTGCAAAGCTTTAACAAATCCAGGTAGCAATGTATTCACAACATACACCTTGTTTAAAACAAAAAAAACTGAAATTCATTGACATAGGGATGGATTGTAAACTCATTGCGTAGTGTAGTAGTAGTATATTGTGTGTTCCTATAACAGCACTAGTGGTAAAGTACAAGAAGACGCTTTGTTCCTCAAGTACTGCTTGCAAGGAATGAAGTATATCAAACTCCCCAAAAAAATGCATCTTTCTTCAGTGCAGATTTGAATAAATTTGCATGACAAATAGTTTACAGCTCATTGTGGCAGCCGTGTCGAGTTTTGGGAAAGCTACATTTAGCTTGTTTACCATTTATTCCCACTTTGAACTCATCTTCATACTTCAACTTATTAACACCCCCAAAAAAAATCTATCTACAGAAATATCGTCAATACTCAGAATCAAAATCATTAAAAAAAATACAGAAATATCATCAGTACAAAATAATATACATGCAAATCGCATTGAATTCATTAGCAGCAATCAAAATTCAGCTTTTTTACATTTATATATGAACCGATTTGAACCTAAACAAATGCGTATGATTAGTTCTACCATTTTTCTTTTGCTGGAATGATATTTTTTTTCTGAGTGGGTGGAATAATACTTCAAATTGTAGCCGCGAGGATGGGGGAAAAGTTCCAATCTACAGTAAAAGCACAGTTTCTTGTTAAAAAAAAGCACGTCGGATGCTTTTACAACTTCGCCTCACGCGCTGTACTTATAATGCCGGAATTAATAAGATAGCAATAAACGCTACATCTGTCTCTTGTCGTAAAAAGTACAATAAAGACACCCGCCACACTTGGCGCTCGTAAAAGTCGTCTTACGCTCGGGGTTTGATGGCCTTGTTTACATGGTCGCCGATGGCTAGGATCGAAAGTACAGTGTTCCCTCGCTACTACGTGGTTCAGCCACCGCGGATTCAGAGCTTTGCGTTTTTTGGGGGGGGAAAAAATACAAATATTACATTGAGACAACAAATTGTACTTTTTTTTGTTATAACGTGAATCTCTCTCTCTTTTTCTATATATACGGTATACCGTATTTTCAGGACTATAAGGCGCACTTAAAAGTCTTAAATTTTCTCCAACATAGACAGTGCGCCTTATAATCCAGTGCGCCTTATATATGGAAAAAACAGAAAACCAAAAACAAAAAACCACCACTGTCGGATATTAAAAAACACAAACGCCTGACCTGAAACAATACTGTTAAATATGCATATGCCATCTTAGTTTACAACATCTTCCATCATAGAGCTCCTCCCCCACTGCAAGATTTTATAGAAAAAAATCTAAAACATCAACAATGGCTGGCTCTAGAGGTGACTGTAAAGTAGTGAGTGCTTCATACCTGGAAGTCAATAGCAATTACCGTATTTTCACCACTATAGGGCGCACTTAAAAGTCTTAAATTTTCTCCAAAATAGACAGTGCGCCTTATAATACAGTGCGCCTTATGATACAGTGTGCCTTATAATACAGTTTGCCTTATATATGGAACAATGTCATTCATTGAGTGTGCGCCTTATAGTCCTGAAAATACGGTGCTGTATACAGGGTGGTAAAAAATAAAAAATAAAAAAAAATAAAATTAATTAAATTCAAATTAAGCATTTTTGAAGGGGCATCCCTACTTTGCGGAAATTCACTTATCGCGCGCGGGTGGTCCCTGGTCCCCATCAACCGCGATAACCGAGGGAACACTGTATTGCCGAGCCGTTGTCGCCGGGCGGATGGCCTTCTGCGGCAAAGAATAAAAAGGGGATGAAAGTCATTGCTTTGTTAACCTCCAAACCTCCTTTTGAAATTGAGGTCAGCCCTGATTGACAACATCATTAACTCAGCCGAGCAATTGATATTAGACGATTACCTAGTCCTTCATTTAAAGCCAAGATCAAATTAGACCGTCCCTTCAAAACAAATCGCGTGTGGCCGCCGCAAACTTTTCAAGGCCACGCCGTCATCACCACAACAAATCAGCTGACACCAATTTTCTGATAATGAAAATTTGACACTCCAGGCAAAAGGAAAGGAAAGGATTTCAATAATCAGCTGGATGATGTAGGGGTGAATATAAAAAAAAAAAATGCACTTCTTGAATTAAACATCAAGAGGATAGAGTTGTAATTTGCCCGCAGAAAAACAACAATGTTTGCTGATCTGTGCGCTTATCCAACTGGAAACGTTAGCATTTACATAGAAAAATTGCAAATAGTCAATTCCATTTGCACAATTGCTAAGAATTCGAGCTAGCTTGTGTTTTTTGGTAGTTCAGGCTAGCATTTATTTATTGATGATTTATTTCTTTGTTTAGTTTGTTGTTGTTGTTTGTTATTTGGTCAGTACTTATAAATTGGTTATTTCATTAGTATTTAGGATTGATTATTTAGTTATTTATTTGTTTGGTTATTGTTGTTGATGTTATTTGGTCATTACTTATTAATTAGTTATTTCATTAGTATTTAGTATTGATTATTTAGTTATTATTTATTTGTTTGGTTATTGTTGTTGTTGTGCAGTTTGTGCTGAAGCTTTAAATCTCATCGTACATTCAATTTAATTCAATATACAGTTGTACCTCGAGATAAGAGCTTAATTCGTTCCGGGACTGAGCTCGTATGTCAAAAAATAAGTTTAATCTAACCTTACACGAAACTTAATTCTAATTTTTTTTTCTTAATTTGATAACTTTCTTCTCCCGGGTAACTCTATTATGATTAGTATAATGACAATATTAGCATTCAATTCAATACACAGTGGTGCCTTGAGATACGAGCTAAATTCGTTACAGAACTGAGCTTGTATGTCAAAAAATAAGTTTTAATCTAACCTTACACTAAACTTAATTCTAATTTTGAGGTTCAGAACATGAATGAAAATCATTTGGTCTTCATTTGTCCCCTCAATTCCATCAAAAAGTCTCAACTCATTGACCGCCAGTAACAACAACAACAACAACAACGACAGCCGTCCAATCCAATTTAACCGGATTGGATTGGTCGTGTTGCCGCCAATCCTTACCGATCAGCCATAATATCTGTGACAGTCACACGATGATTCCCTTCCGTGGAAATGTCCAAAACTTCAGTAAAAAAAAAAATCAAATCAACAACCTAATACACTCCCCCATAAGAAAATGTCACTTAAAAGTGGCTTGACTTTGTAGCACATTTCCAGTTGGCGCTATTTTTGAGGGGAGAGCCCATCTTGCCGCCGAAAAAGAGCGACTCGCACTTTTTTACAACGCAATTCCGCCATCCGTCTTGAGAGAGAGAAAGAGAGAGAAAGAGAGAGAGAGAGAAATGCATTATGGAAGAGGCAGCCAAAGCGAGGCGTCCTCTGACAGGGTCCTCCATCCAGCCGAATGTAATCCGCCGCCTGGATGCGTGGCCCCAGCCACTCTCTTGCGTTCTATGGCGTGCGCCGCCAGAATCGCGGAACGGAACGTGGCCGGCTCGCTTGTCCCTTTCTGGTAGCTGTTGAAATGCATTCGGGCAAACGCTGGGAATGGCTAAGGCGCTCTGAGCAGATGTGGGCAAATCGCACCTGCCGTCCGTAGAGGAAGTCTATTAAGGAAGGTCATGGAATTATCGCCCCAAAAAAAATTGGCACATTCCAAAATGTTTATTCCGTATTACGTATCGGAGTTTTTTATGACCAGAGATAACCAATTTTAATGGGCGGTATATTATCTTGTGAATTATTGGCGATTCTATAGTCCAATGGTGTCAAACTCATGGTTCACGGGCTACATTAACGTCAACTTGATTTCAGGTGGGCCGGACCATTTTAGATATAATATTTAGATTTCTTTTTATATAAATGGATTATTAAAAGGCCTGAATATAAAGTTTTTTGTAGATATAAAACAATTTTTATTTTAGCTTTTTTTAAATATATTTTTAGATTTTACAAAATGATTTCTGAACTAAAAACACAGAAAAAATGATTAAAAAATGACAATTATTGATTTAAAAAGGGGAAAATCAGGAAAATTAATGTACATCTATACTCTTCATTTTAATTTGATCCGAAAACATTTTTCATAATGGCCATTTTTTTTTTTAAAGTTATATTAGTGTACGGACATCTGCATTTCTGTTGAACATGGCGTGCTTTTACTTTGAAATTTTAACGGAAGTTTGCACTTAACCGCCAGTTGTGACCTTAACACTCGCTACTTGTCTTTTTAACTAATACATATTTTCTACATTTTGCATTGTATACAAATGCCAAAACTCAAGTTTTTACGTATAAAGTGTCACCTTACAACCTTTCAATTCCTTTTTATAGAAAACTACTATTAGTTAATGCAAAAGCTAACGTTATGCATACATTATCTTCCTCATCTCATCATTAGCCTCAATGTAGCTATGCTAACACCTCACAATATCCAATGTACATGTGTTTTTGATTTTCTAACCCGACCAATCAAGATCTCTGAACGGAAATGCAGCCCGGAATGCAATCAATGGGGAAGTGCCGAGAGCAGGCGGCAAATTACCAAGGCCATTTTTCATTTACCGCGCCATGAATGGATTTCGTATTGCATATGGCGACAAGCTTGCCTCAATTCCTCCCCCTGGGTAATGTTCCTCCCTCCACCTCTCTGACTCCCTGGCTGATTTTTCAGATGGAATGAAATTCGACAGTTGATCCGCCGTTTGACGCCAGGTTTGACTTCTTGAATAATGCGACCTAAAAATAATGCCGCTTACGTTGTTTCCTTCGCAACAGACTGTCATTTTTCAACTCGGCTTGAAGCGCTTCTTCCTTACTTCTTCTTTACTTCATATCCATATGATGGATTTCATTAATTAAATGACGTGTATATGACGGAGATGATTTTTTTTTTTACGTCTCGAGGGTCCGTTTGCACGCCAGGGGGGGATTTTCAAGTCAGAAAATGTAGTGTCGCTGCAAATTTAAGTCTTGAGAATTGAAAATCTGTCTGCCGAGGTTTCCGAGTGTTTGTAATTCCGTTTTTTTTCTCGAAATTCAATCGTTTTCATGGCGGAAAGACTCTGGGAATAGCCCTCCAGCACCCCCAAGACCCTTGTGAGGATAAAATTGAAAAACAAATGGTTTGAAATAGGGATAAGGTCTTCCATAACCTTGTATTTAGCCCTGGGGTGGACAAACTTTTGGGCTCGGGAGCCACATTGACCTCAAAAATTTGACAGATGGGCGGGGTCAACACAAGATAGGATACAAATAAAAAAGTGCATCCGTTAACAGTACATATGAAACATAAACAGAAAAAAAGGACTCAAGTAAGAACATACTGATCACTCATCATTAAAGTAAAAAGTATAAAGTACAAAGTAAAAAGGAATGTATTAAGAAATATTAAAATGTCATTTCAAAAAAGTAGGCGGGGCTTTAAAACACGAAAAACGAATAAGAGTGGACAGATCTACTGCCACTAGCTTCCGCGGGACGGCGCCATCTTGGGAAAAAATAACATTATTTGGACAAAGTCGGCAATTTCATGAGAAACAAAAACAAAAGTCGATTTACTGCAGGAAAAAAAAACATTAGCATTTGAAAGGTAACTGCTCGGAGCCCAATCCCACCTGGAGCTCAGATGTTCACGTTTGCACATCCACCACCACCGACAGCACATCGTTTGCGCCTTATGCTAAAAGTAAACTTTAAAAGACCCCTATTAAAATGCTCAAGTGAAAAAGTACAAAAAATTCCAAGGGAGCTTTAGCACAATTTTTTTTTTTTTTTGCGGATAGTCGGCAGCCATCGTGCCATTGATGGTAGAATTGGGATTTAAAACCCACTTGTCACAATTGATGCAACAAATGGGACATAAATTATTCCAGGCTACATTAATGTCCCTGTGGTTATGTTTCATTTTACGCTAGTGTGTCATGAAACTGGCTTATGAAATATAAAATTTGTAAATGTCGTACTAAAAACTATTTTTTTCATTTGCATGATAATTTTAAAATAGTTATCGGCTAATACAGTGTTAACGTCAACTTGATTTTATGTGGGCTGGACCATTTTAGATATAATATTTAGATTTTTTTTTTATAAATGGATTAAATGAACTGGATTAAAATCCCTGAATATTCCGTTTTTTTATAGATCTAAAACAATGTTTATTTTAGCTTTTTTAAATATATTTTTTTGATTTTACAGAGTGATTTTTGAAATAAAAACACAGAAAAAAATGATTAAAAAATTACAATTATTGATTTCATGTGGGCCATATCATTTTAGATATAATATCTAGATTTTTTTTAATGAATGGATTAAAAAAACTAGATTAAAAGCCCTGAATATTCAATTTTTTATAGATCTAAAAGAATGTTTATTTTAGCTTTTTTTAAATATATTTTTAGATTTTACAAAATGATTTTTGAACTAAAAACACAGAAAAATTGATTAAAAAATGACAATTATTAATATAAAAGGGGGGAAATCAGGAAATTTAATTTAGATCTATACTCTTCATTTTAATTTGATCCTAAAACAGAAATTCAGCACTCACGATTTACTTTCCCAGGCCGCACAAAATGATGCAGCGGGCCAGATTTGGCCCCCGGGCCACCTCTTTGACACACCTGGACTAACAGAAAAACCTTTTGCAATTGCTTGCCAAGTTGTTCCTTTGATTTTGAACATATTAAGTGACTTCTATGCTTTGTAATGAGATGCGACTTAGTACCAAGTGACCCCGCCCCCTTTTTTGCAAATACCTTTTATGGCTTATCCTTCTTTTTACATGATGACTATCTTCAGGACATTTGTCAAGTCAGCCATTTTTCCTCACTTGTCGCTTGCTGCAGTTTTGATGCCTCAGGATCAGCCATTTTGAATTGTTAGCTAATTAAGCTGCCACGCACGAGTTGTTATTATTATTCGACATTTTTCCAAGTATTTTAATTTTCCCAAAGACTCCATTTTGTGTGTATAAGCCGATGACATTTAAATTGAGTATTAAGTATTTCATTGTATGATTAGTGCTTTGACTTTCTGAAAGGACTGAGATTTTTTTTATTATATTTTTTCCTTCCATTTTAATAATATAGTCGACACAGGACGGTTTTATAATGTCATTAGCAGCCCTCATGTCATAAAAACCAGACACAAATGCAATCTTTCACTTTTTTGTCAAATAGCAAGACATCTTGAAATTTCCTTGGGTGTTTCATTTCACAAAAAAACTTATTATTTTGGAGAAAAACATAAAAAAGTCAATCCTCTGCAAAAAAAACAAAGAAAAGACTAAACGCCCAGAATTATAATTCAACTTTTTGCAGCACTTTTATCAATACAAAACCTTAATTTCCATTTCTTTTAAATGCAGGGCCATGTCTAAAAGCACTTTAATAGTCGTCTACCAAAAAAAAGTTCATTCAAAAACTTTCCATTCTCTATTTGATAAGCTACTTGCTACAAAAAGATGACATAGCATGCATAGCTAACAAAAAAATCCAACAGACCAAGTACTAAAACATCTTTTTATGTCGTCTCAAAAGATAAATAGCACTAGCTCTCGGCTAATCTTGTATTCTTTCCTATCCAGGAGCCTTCAAAATAACCCACATCGACAAAAACACGCATCATTTTCATCAGGGTTAAACAAATAACCCAACACGGACCCCCGCTAACGTAGCTACGCTAGCTAGTAAACAACGTCAATTCAAACCAAGCTTAGCCTTGGAGTGCTTTTTTCTCTAAGGAATTGAGCCCGCGTCCATTTATTATTTGTTTCGGTAAGGAAACATGTCAGAAAATAACTACTGTTATGATTCACTGTCATAAAAAAATAATAAGTGAGGCAATTTAACAGGTTAGCTTAAGAGAAGTCTTAAGTTCTTGTTGTTTTATGACTGTGTCAGGACATTGAGTATTACATAGGCTTTTTACTTGTTAATACGAGGGTGCCGGTGTCAATTTTAGTTGAGGGGGAAAGTAGGGGAGATGTTTTTTTTGTGTGATGTAGTGCGGTTGGGATGTCGTGATTGGTTTTTAGTGGAAATGTTGCCATGGCAGGTTAATCGCATGATTTGTTTGGCATGGTTTGACGCCAGATGCCCTTTCCCATGCTAACGGCCTTTTTGTGATTGGCGCCCAAGAGATCCCAGGACAGGATTTGGGCGCTGTTCTTATATTATTGGCAAAGGCAGTATTCGTAACTATAATTAGAGGCGAAGTATGGTGTGGTTTGGGGAATTTAGCAGACATGCTAATGATGTTAATGTAGTGGGGTGTCTGTCAGACTTGGGTTGGTTTGCAGGGCTGCTTTAACGTCAATGTGATTTTATGTGGGCTAGACTATTTTAGATATAATATTTAGAATTTTTTTTATGTAAATGGATTAAAAGCCATGGATATTCAGTTTTTTATAGATGTAAAACAATGTTTATTTTAGATTTTTTTTTTAATGTATTTTTAGATTTTACAAAATGATTTTTGGACCAAAAACACAGGGAAAAAATGATTAAAAAATTGCAGTTATTGATTTAAAAGGGGGAAAATCAGTAAGATTAATATACATCTATACTCTTCATTTGAATTTGATCTTAAAACAGAAAGTTGGCACTCATGATTTACATTCCGGGCCGCACACAATGATGCGACGGGCCAAATTTGGCCCCCGGCCCGCCACTTTGACACCTGTGATGTAGTGCTACCTGCCCACTATGATTGTGAACTCAACTATTACTCATATAAACATAATTTTTCAGATTCTCACACTCTATCGGTCTTAAAAACATGTTAAAACAGGTTTAACGTTTCATTACAGTGAGTTTTTATTGCACTTTTACTGTCACTTTTTGGTTGGATTTGTCTTTTACAACATGCTTTTTTCAACTTTAGTTGAAGTTTCATTAGTATTTTTATATCTGGGGGATTTCGCGGCACTGTGGTAGAGTGGTTAGCACTTCGGCCTTACAGTTCTGACATCGAGGGTTCAATTCCCGTGGAGTTCTGAGCTTTTCTGTGCCTGTGTGGATTTTATCTGGGTACTAGAGTTTCCTTCCACATCCCCAAAACATACATTTTAGGCTAATTGAACACAAATAGGCGGAAAAAACTGAAATAGCTGATATTGTATTGTCTTTTAAAACTGTCTGGCAACAAATACTCATGAAAAATGTTGGCTTTGATTTACTTTTTTATCCTCCATTACACATCAGAAAATTGGGGGAAAAAATCATCTATTTCCGAATGGTTAAACAAGATTCTTTCTGCTAGGCTGCATTTTGTCATTTTTTTACCCTTTTGAAATGCATTAATGCTTCATTTGACCTAATCCACTGATTAATATTGAACTTTTTGCGAGAAACACAAATCATTTTTGTGTCAAATTCATGGTAACTTGGTCTATTTTCGTGTAACCTTTTCAATGTGAACAAATGCACGGCACCTTTTTTTGTTCAAGGGACAATTTTTCTTCCACCAACCAATTGGAGAGCGGCAACACAATACGTTGAGATCGATCAAGTGTTTCCGCAATAAACGTTTGGCGGAACCGAGTAGATTTGACAAAGCAGACATCAGGCAAATAAGAAGCCCAAGCAGCTTTGAGTTGGCAAATAAATGAAAATAAATGTGGACTTTCACCCAGAAGAAGAAAAAAAACAACAATGGTGTTTGCCCAATGTGAGGTTTCACATCCAAGTCGAATTACATGTGCTGTGACTGAGCACAATTTAAACAGACCTTCGTTTTCAGACTTTTTGTCTCTTCAACTTTGCCTGTATTGCCTTCATACTTCCACTCTGGGCTTTTCAATGAAATGAGTTATTTTTATTTATTTTTTCTCTCTCTCTCTCTCTAAACAGAAAATTCTTCCAGGCATTTTTTTCGTAGAAAAGCAAATCAGCTTAAATAGAGAAGGCTGGTAATTGGTTGATTCTGTTCTTTTGGACTATAGTAGTATCTCAAGATAGAAGCTTAATGTGGACATTTTGCATGGTAACGCACTTGTAGCATAACATAATTTTTTAAATGAACTTTGATTAAGGTGTATACACTCAGAAATCTGTTTAATCTTACCGACGGGTGGGCAAACTTTTGGGCCCACGGGCCACATTGACTTAAAAAATTTGACAGATGGGCGGGGTCAATACAAGATACGATACATATAAAAAAGTGCATCCGTTAACAGTACATATGAAACATAAACAGAAAAAAAGGACTAAAGTATTAACATACTCATCACTCATCATTAAAGTAAAAAATATAAAGTAATGTAAAAAGGAATGTATTAAGAAAATATTAAAATGTCATTTAAAAAAAGATCGAGGGGCTGTAAAACACCAAAAACAAATAACAGTGGACAGAGCTACTGAAAATGAAGATTTAGACGCTGAAAATGAAGATTTCGATGCAGAAAATGAAGATTTCGATGCAGAAAATGAAGATTTCGATGCAGAAAAGGAAGATTTCTACGCAGAAAATGAAAATTTAGACGCAGAAAATAAAGATTGAGATGCAGAAAATGAAGATTTAGACTCTTAAAATGAAGATTTAGACACGTAAAATGAAGATTTAGACTCAGAAAATGAAGATTTAGACTCAGAAAATGAAGATTTAGACTCAGAAAATGAAGATTTAGACTCAGAAAATGAAGATTTAGACTCAGAAAAGGAAGATTTAGATGCAGAAAATGAAGATTTTAGATACAGAAAATGATTTTAGATGCAGAAAATGATTTTAGATGCAGAAAATGAATATTTCGACGCAGAAAATGAAGATTTCGACGCCGAAAATGAAGATTTCGACACATAAAATGAAGATTTAGACGCAGAAAATGAAGAATTAGATACACAAAATGCTTCTGGTTGCGCCATTTAGTCGGCCTCATTTCGAAAATCAAAAGATGGAAGAACACGCACAAAAGTGGAGATTCTAGTCTGAACAAATTTGCAGGGATTGGGCACAACTCAGCGGCTGGATCAAATCGTTGCGGGAGATTCTCTCCTCGGCCGAGACGTCTCATCAATTGGAGATCAGTAGCTGCTATTGATCCCACAAGCCATGCGTGTTTGACAAGAATGAGACCTCTGTGCTTTTGTGGATCTCAGTCAATCCCAATTTCCATAGAGCTCATAGGTGGAAGCTTACCGCTGTGGAGGGCCAGACGGGTCATGTGATTGCCATGCTGGACAGGAAGCATTCCTATTGCAATATTATTGGCAAACCCCAAAATCTCAACCGAGGGATTACTTACCTGCGAATGGCTTTTTCAACACTTTTATTCTCTTATAAGATTTTTTTGTTGGTCGTTTTTGATCATATTTTCCGTCCATGTGGTGAGTCGTTAGTTTTAAAGTGCCATTATCGTCATCTCATTACTGAGTTTGATGGATTGGACACAAATAGTCGTCGTTTTCTTTGTCAAATATACTCAAAAAGCTTTAAAACTTATTTTTTTATACTATTTTGAGGTTTGCCAGGGAAACTGTTAGTGTAGTGTTTTTATTTGTTTAGTTTTATTGCTGTGGTGGATGTTGTTTTAGGGGTTGTTGTTGTTTTTTATTAGGAAATTCAATTATTTAATCACCTGCAGTTTCAATTTGTTTGTTTATTTTACTATTTGCGTCATGTTTTTCGTCTTCTGACACCTGAAATTGGGATTCTGACTTGTTACACAATGAATACGAGTCTCAACTACTTTTGGGTGAAGCCACACCCCCTTCATTTACATAGGTGTCAAAGTGGCGGCCCGGGGGCCAAATCTGGCCCGCCGCATCATTTTGTTTGGCCCGGGAAAGTAAATCGATGTGTTGACTTTCTGTTTTAGGATCAAATTCAAATAAAGAGTATAGATTTATATTACATTTCCTGATTTTCACCCTTTTAAATCAAGAATTGTAATTTTTTAATCCATTTTTCTGTGTTTTTAGTTCAAAAATCATTTTGTAAAATCAAATTTTTTTTTAAAAAAAGCTAAAATAAACATTGTTTTAGATCTATAAAAACTGAATATTCAGGACTTTTAATCCAGTTTTTATAATCCGATTAAATTTTAAAAAATCTAAATATTATATCTAAAATGGCCCACATGAAATCAAGTTGACGTTAAAGCGCCCCGCGAACCAACCCGAGTCTGACACCCTTAATATGTCATCAGTTTCAACTATACAGAGGCAAACAGCATCAATAATGTTTTTGTTCCAGTTCAATCGTTGTAGATCTGTAGCCTTGTAGATACTATATTTTGAAATGCTCTTTTGTCAAGAGTCTATCACTTATTTAATGCGCAAAAAGCCATGACAGTGGGACGTTAATCCTAGCGAAATGGTGGGCAGATGTTCAGGTTCGACGCTTCCCTTTCGAATGATCCAGCAGATTAAGCAATGTAAACCTCAGCGCTCTAAAAAAGAAATTACATTTGGCTACACGTCCACCGCTACCGCCACCACCGCCACGCCACTGATTTGCTCCTTTCTAGCTTCAGATTACGGGGAGGATCAAGTGCTGAATCTTCAGCTTTGAAGCTCAGCTCATTAAGTTAATGTTGCTTAAAATTTATTTATTTTTTATTTATTTATTTTTTATACTAACTTAGACACCCACTGGACACTCGAATAGAGCCACCTGCACTATTTCAAGAGCTCTAAAAAAAAATGTGACCTTAAAAATATTCATTCCTATTGACAAATATGTCAAAAATCCACATTAATGGGTTAGGTACCGTATTTTCATGACTATAAGGCGCACCACATTATAAGGCGCACCCTCAATGAATGACATTTTTTTCCATATATAAGGCGCACTCTGTATTATAAGACGCACTGTATTATAAGGCGCACTGTATTATGAGGCACACTGTATTATGAAGCGCACTGTATTATAAGGCGCACTGTCTATTTTGGAGAAAATTTAAGACATTTAAGTGCGCCTTATAGTGGTGAAAATATGGCAATTGCTATTGACTTCCAGGTATGAAGCACTCACTACTTTACAGTCACCTCTAGAGCCAGCCATTGTTGATGTTTTGGATTTTTTGGTATCAAATCTTGCAGTGGGGGAGGAGCTATATGATGGAAGATGTTGTAAACTAAGATGGCATTTGCATATTTAACAATATTGTTTCAATTCAGGCGTTTTTGTTTTTTTTTAATATCCGACAGTGGTGGTTTTTCGTTTTTGGTTTTCTGTTTTTTTTCCATATATAAGGCGCACTGGATTATAAGGCGCCCTGTCTATTTTGAAGAAAATTTAAGACTTTTAAGTGCGCCTTATAGTCGTGAAAATACGGTAAGTACAGAATAAACATGAAGTCACCAACAGAAATTGACAGCGACAGATGTCCAATGCATTTTTTATTCAATTCATCCATATTACATCCTGCAAATATGCATGCTTATCGATTTAAAATGTAGCATTTTTGAGCTTCTCTGAGCCGTACAGGATTCATTAAGTGACTTCCATGGCTCGGAAATATTGTGATTAGAAGCACCAGCGACATCAATTGTCTGTTTTTTTCCACTTATTTGAAATCGGTGACACATCACAGACAGCCCACATTGTTGTTTGCTGTTGACAAGAGGTTGTTGCATCTCACAGCTGCACACACACACACACACACACACACACACACACACACACACACTCAACAAGTATGCATTTGAGTCATCTTTACACAACTCGCAGCGCCATATATATTTCTTTTTGATCTGTTTGCTCCCATTTTACTGAATGAAGAACAAGCTGTTCCAACAGTATGTTTGTATAAAGAGGTATACCTTGGTACCTCAAGATGACAGCTTAATTTGTTGCAGTACTGAGCTTGTATGTCGATTTACTTGAATTTGTTGCAGTACTGTGCTTGTATGTTGATTTACTCGTAACTTAAATGAATGTTTCCCATTGAAATGAACAAAAAATTAATTAATTTGTTTAAACGCTCTGAAAAAACACCAAAAATAAGGATATTGCATTGGAAAAAACATTCATTTGTTCTAATTTGCCATTTATTAACAAAGTAATAAATAACTAGTGGTTTAATAGTGTTAAAATGTGTATAATTGTAGTAAAATTAGACAGATTTTGCAGAGGGGAGAGAGAGGTTGAGTTTTTGCATGGCAACGCGCTTGTAACATAACAAACAAATTTAAATTAACTTGAATTACAATGTAGACACTGAAAAATACATTTAATCTAACCTTACACTAAACTTAATTCTAATTATCTTTTAAATTTTGATACCTTTCTTTGCCTGGGTTGACTTTATTGGCTCCGCCTCCACCCTGACTTTCAAATGCAACCTTTCGAGAGTAGTTTGCTTTTGTTTTCCCTTTAAAATACTCTGAAAATGATGCACACAAATGTCCTCACAATAGGATAATGCACAACCACTTGCCAAAAAGTAGTAGTAAATACTCCCCTCATATTAGCGAACAAGCTCCGCCATTCGCACTAACTAACAATAAAAAAACATGCAAAAAACTATCTGCTCTTATATCAAAATTTGTCTCACCTCAAGATAAATATTTGCTAACAATTTTACTCATATCTCAAATTGCTCGTATGTCAAGGTACCACTCTACTACACTTGTATAATGACTAAAAGCCATTCACAATGACTAACGGGGGGAAATAAACAGAAAAAAATGCAACACCCCGCCCAGTGCTCGCAGAGACATTACACGAGGGAGTATCTCAAGATAAATATTTGCCCGAAATTTTACTCGTATCTCAAATTGCTCGAGGTACCACTGTCTGTGATTCATGTCAAAGTCTTGGCAGGCTTAAGATTGGCGACATTAGATATTTATTATATGGGTATTTAATATTAAAACTGTCTGCTGGTCTGAAGAAATTGTGATGAAACAAAGCATGCCTGGACGACGTTTTTCCTCTTCTCCGCTTGTTTTTCCAACGCTCTTTGAAATTCCAAGTGTAGCACATTATGTAAATGGCCTCCACAATGGACATCTAACAAATGGCACCTCTCGTTTTCCTCAACATGTCGACTCCCACGCATCCAATGAATACCTGGTTGATATTAAACACGGGACGGATAGACAATAAGCATCACACCCACACCAATCACAAGATAGCGTGTGGTAATGACAGCAAATTGTACGCATGGTGGCTTTTGTATGCCGAATGGCTGCCCACGGTAATTCTTGGCTTTTTCCACCCAACGCACGCCGGCCTGGGATTGGCTCCAGCCATTGGACATGGCTAAGATTGCAAATACAATGACGACAGATGTTTATTGGCGTTGTGAGAGATGGAGACAAGTGTATTTGCTTGTTGTTTAGCCAAGTGAACGGAAATGGGAATGGCTAGCGACCCAAAAGCAAATTATTTACACATACGGAAGGAAGGAAGTAGTTTGTGGAGTGTTTACAAACCTTTTTGAAATGACTTTGCAATCCTAGCTATTGGTCAGAGATTAAATTCCGGTAGACAAATAACAGATGAAATGACAGATAGGAAAATGTTTTATTTCACTTAGACTCTGGAGGAAAGTAGGGGTGCTGGAGCCTAGCTTAGCAAACTATGTGGTGTAGGCCATGTGTGGGTGCACTTTGAACTGGTTGTCAGCCAATTGCAGGGCAGAAGCTAACATCCATGTAGCTAATAGCTAATAGCCTAATATGCGTGTGTTTTGGGGACGTGGAGTACCCCGGGAAAACCCACGCAAACCTGGAGAACTTAATTTTTTTGTGTGTAAATATCTTTTACAGCGTAAATGATGTACCTATTCAATGTTGCTTTTCAATGTAATGTCAAGCGCTTGCTACTTTGCAGTTTTTTTCATTTTCTGGATCATTTGAGAATATTATAGACCACAGGTGTCAAAGTGGCGGCCTGGGGGCCAAATCTGGCCCGTCACATCAATGTGTGCGGGCCAAGAAAGTAAATGAGTGCAGATTTTGTTTTAGGATCAAATTAAAATGAAGAGTATAGATGTATATTATATTTCTTGATTTTTTTCCCCTTTTATATCAATAATTGTCACTTTTTAATCATTTTTTCTTTGATTTTAGTTAAAAAATTAATTTGTAAAATCTAAAACTATTTTAAAAAAAGCTAAAATAAACATTGTTTCACATCTAAAGAAAAACTGAATAATCAGGGATTTTAATCCAATTCTTTTAATCCATTTATTAAAAAAAAATCTAAATATTATATCTAAAATAGTCCGGCCCATATGAAATCAGTCTGACACCCCTATTATAGACCATATGTGATAGAATTTCTTAAAAATTACAAGTTTGTTCACAAAGCTGCTCCTTTTGTACAATATTCCAGACTGCTGTTTTGTTGTTGTTGTTGTTGTTGTATGCTCTTTGACTTAGTGCCTCAGTAGTGTAAAAAAAAAAAGTGTGTTACAACAAAACAACTTTGACAAGTACAGTTTCATCAAAAAGCTACTTGAGTCAAAGTAACACAGTTAATGTAATACACAACTGCCGTATTTATGTGAGCGGCGTTGGTCGGTCGATGTAATTTCCCACTTTCACCTGCAGTTATGAGCTTTGACCGAAAGGACAGGCTTTCCCAAGCAAGTGGCTGAAATTAGTTTGCACCGCGTGTCGGCTATTCTCGCCTCAACGGGAGGTCCGCGTCCAAAGAACCGCTGGAAATTGCTCCGAATCTTTTTCGGACGGTTCCCTCGCCGGGGCCTCGGGGGTGGACTGGATGCCATGTTTAAAATCCTGGTTAGTTTTTGACGGGTGGATAAGGGGTCAGATAAGGTCTGATACCAACGGATAGCAATGTGGAAGTACTCAGATTGGTGGTTAGCGTATTTTTCGGACTATAAGTCGCACTAGCCAAATGTAGAGGGGGGGGGGATGTAGTAGCATTTGAGTATAGCTGGGGTAGGGTCCAGCACCCCCCTGTGAACCTTGTGAGCGGTTCAGAAAATGAATGAATGGAGTAGTAGTTGCATTTTTTGGATGACAATTTTTTAAAATTTTATCCCGTACTGAGAAGAAATGTATTATAATGGCAATAATTAAATGGAGAATAGGTTTTAGCGATTTTTTTAAATGCTTGTTTTGAGTGAGATTTGAATCAAAAATACATATCTATATATTTTGTCTTAACAAGATGCATAGTCTAAATCAAAAATAATGCACAATAGTGCACTTTATAATACAGTGCGCCTTATAATACAGTGCGCCTTATAATACAGTGCGCCTTACAATACAGTACGCCTTATATATGGAATAATGCCATTCATTGGGAGTGCGCCTTATAATGCGGTGCGCCTTATAGTCGTGAAAATACGGTAATCAAAATACTCCTTCCCAAGCCTGCTACCCAAAAACAGTTGTCAAAAACTGTCCCAAACGATGACTACTACATTCCCCCACGTGATCTACTACATATCCTTCATCGAAAAGCGCCGTAAAAACCACCACCATCATCATCATCATCATCTTATCATCTGCCATGTCAGAGATCTATTTCAAGGTAGCTTCAGTTTGTCTACAATAAAAATAAAAAAAATGATGTTGTTGGCAAAAGCAGTGAACAAACAAGGACAATAGCATCATCGCCCACAGTCCGACAATTCATTGCCAGGAGGAAATCCGAGGGGAGAAATATCGTGTTGACAACTAATCTCACGCAAGTGGCGCGCAAAGAAAACCGCTACGCCGATGTGACAATGGCTTGGCGGAAAGCCGCCATGATTAGAATACTGAGCGATAGACGTGAGTGACGCGTGGCGAAGAAGACGGACGGCGTGATTGTTACCTGTGGCTCTTCACGTTACCATCTGCTAAGGCTTGACATTTATTTTATTTTTTTAAGAGAGAAGCCGGACAAAGCGGTAGCAAATGTAGCTATAAGTGGCTGCAAAGTGCTTTTCTTGTTAGCACTAGCGTGGCATCTGCTGCTTCATTGGAAATTACCGTCACTGTTTACTTTTATTTTCAAGCTGTCGAGCTCAAGTGGTGCAAAAAAAACGGGAAGGATGTTTGACGGAGTGGAGAGATATAATGCTACTTGGGTTTGCGGTGATGCTAGCGTTAGCGGCTTCCTGTTTTGGCTGTTATGGTAACTGGAGGTGCAGGTGTGGTTTTAGTAAACATGTTTTGATTTTTGTTTGGGTGGGTTGCTTTTTACATATGGCAGAAGTTTAGCAAGATGGAGATAGGAAAATGTTCAGTTTTGTGTCGTTACTACGTCATCGTTAGGTGTCAAAGTGGCGGCCCGGGGGCCAAATCTGGTCAGTCGTATCATTTTGTGTGGCCCGGGAAAGTAAATGATGAGTGCCGACTTTCTGTTTTTGGATTAAATTAAAATGAAGAGTATAGATGTATATTAAATTTCCTGATTTTACCCATTTTAAATCAATAATTGTAATTTTTCATCATTTTTTCTGTATTTTTAGTTCAAAAGTCATTTTGTAAAATCTAAAAATATATAAAAAAGCTAAAGTAAACATTTTTAGATCTTAAAAAAAACTGCATTTTCAGGGATTTTAATCCAGTTCTTTTAATCCATTTACTAAATAAAATCTAAATATTAAATCTAAAATGGTCCGGCCCAAGTCTTGCTTTAAGGCAATATAGACTAGATATAATATTCAGATTCTTTTAATTGGGATATAAAAACTGGATCAAATGCCCTGAATATTCCATTTTTTATAGCTATAAAAGAATGTGTATTTTAGCTTTTTAAATATATTTTTAGATTCTACAAAAGGAATTATGAACTAAAAATAATCTTCATTTTAATTTGATCCTAAAACAGAAAGTTGGCACTCTCCTTTGACTTTCCCGGGCCACACAAAATGATGCGACGGGCCAGATTTGGCCCCCGGGCCGCCACTTTGACACCAGTGCACTAGGAGAATGTAAAATAACTACAAGCTGGAATGGTTCTTTAGTTACTTTGGAATGATTTCTCCATGGTTTTATTCCTCTTTTCCCACATTTCCAACATTGTATCTCGACTCTAAAATCATTAGTCCGCCTACCGTGAATAACTTCTGTTTAATTTCATGTAAAAAATTGTATAAAAAATAAGTACTTTAGCCTCCTAATTTTACAATTATCCTCCTAATATTGCACCAAAAAAAGTAGTTTTGTCTGCGATTGACAGGCAACCAATTTCCTCCGTCAAAACAACTTCAATGACACAAAAACGCGACTAATCTGAAAACGACAAAAAATACTTTCTTTCAATACATAATTCCCATAATTATGTCTCTTTGAGTATTGATAATTGATTTTTTGAATACTTTTTCACAAAATTCAATCAGACAGTTGGATTTTTGTCCAGCAATTGTCCTTTTTACCCTTTAAATTGTAGCAAATATGTCCAAAAAAAGGATTAAACAAGTACTTTTTATATTTTTGGTGTTTTTATGATTCATTGTCTGGGTCGTACTATGTAACCAAATGTTGCCCTTTAACTACAGTATGTCGGTACTTCATCTAATCCGATATTTGACGGGAGATCAAGTCTACAGCAGGATAATAGTATTTGTACTTTTGTGTGTGTGGGTTTGTTGGGTATTTATCGGCGTAAGAGTGTGTGTGTGTGTGTGTATTTGTGTGTGTGTGTGGATGTTTCTGGTCGATAGTAAAGATTTGACGTCGCAGAGGACAGGGAATGCAGTATTTATAAAATGAGAGAGTACAACAAACAAAATACATGAACATCCTTAATACACTGTCTTCCCCAGCATGAAGAGTTGGACATACAGGCTATTCTTTTCAGATATTGCCATGGCAACTGGACTGGAGTTTAAAAAAAAAGAATGTAATATGGTGATGAATGCACTGGATTCACAAACAATGGTTATTTATGCAAGTTGACAGTGTTTCAAATTATGTTTATTATGATGTATTGAGGGGATGCGGTGGAGGAGGCATTGGCTTCAGTGTTATGGGATTGAGGGTTCAATTCTAGGGCTGGATTTCTTTTGTGGAGTTTGCATGTTGTATCTGGGATTGTGTGGGTTTTCTATTGGTACACCTATCACTCTGAATTAGGTTAGGTTAGACTAGGATGGGCAAACTACGGCCCGCGGGCCACATCTGGCCCGCTAGGCTTTTTAATCCGGCCCGCCGACGTTGTCCAAATATTGTTTTTTTTTGTCCCAAGATGGCGCCGTCACGCAGAAGTCAGTAGCTCTGTCCAATCGTATTTGTTTATGGTGTTTTAAAGCCCTTCTACCTTTTTTTAAATGACATTGTAATATTTCTTAATACATTCCTTTCTACTTTACTTTGTACTTTATACTTTTTAGTTTAATGATGAGTATGTTAATACTTTAGTCCTTTTTTTCTGTTTATGTTTCATATGCACTGTTAACGGATGCACTTTTTTATATGTATCGTATCTCGGTGAGAACTTTATTTCATCCCGTATTCGGGTAATTTCTTGGTTGCTGTAGCAAGACAGACCTAAGACACAGAAGACATTGTAGACCTAGTTAAAAAAAAAACATTGTCCCTTCTTATGAGTGATTGTGGTTATTTTTACCCAAGAATAGTGTTCCAAATACGGGTACTTTTTGTTATAAAAGAGTGGTAGTATTAGAACCTGTCCATGTCAGTTCTGGAGGGGTATTTTACCTAGGAACAGTGTCCCAAATGTGTGTAGATGTATTTTTGAAGTTATTTCCTTCTGCCTTGCGATTGGCTGATTGTACCAAGTCAGTTGGGATAGGCTCAGGCACCCCCTTTTATGAGTATGGTATACATGGTATGGAAAATGATGGAATGAATATTAGTTATCAGATATTTTCACTCAAAGCTATTCTATAATTGTCTATTCAGTGGAAGACATTTTTTTATTTATTTTAACTACTCATAGATACAAAAGGTCTCAAGTTCCCATTTTCACTGCATTTTTTAGCATTTTGAGTACCCTTATATAGTTTTTTTTTAGAAAAGAAATGTCATGCTAGTATAAACATCATTGCTATATTCCGTAATATTTCATTTTGAACTATCAAAGTAGCACACCTCTGGAATAATTGCATCATAAACTTATTCATACAAGACGCAGGGTCCAACAATAACAATGTTTGGAATCTGTATGTATTTTCTGTTAAATCAACAACTTTACAAGCCCAAAAAACGACTTTAATAGGTGTTTGGGTTGAATAAATCAACCGCCAGTTTTCATTCAAATGCTTTGCTGAAACTAAATCAGCTCAATCTGCAAATCATCTTTGATATTAATTAACTTGGCAGTCTGATGGCCATCCAAGGATTTGATCTGGCCAGAACAAGAAAGAAAGTGAATATTAACCTGTCTTTGTTTTACTGTCTGGACTACCAATGAATGCCTGGAGTATTTATGACTCACTGTTTTTATTTGTTGGGGTGTTTATGGCTGTTTTGCGCTTGGAGCTTTGCGCATGACTCCCGCGGGGAAGAAAATCATCTCGTTTGGGGTCATACGGTGAGATTTTGCTGGAAATTTAAGTTGCCTTTGTTCCAGGGTAGGAGTTAGCGGCCGGTGGACAAGCTAACGTTGC
This sequence comes from Stigmatopora nigra, assembly GCF_051989575.1. Lineage (NCBI taxonomy): Eukaryota > Metazoa > Chordata > Actinopteri > Syngnathiformes > Syngnathidae > Stigmatopora > Stigmatopora nigra. The sequence goes on along the minus strand of NC_135511.1, from coordinate 15,592,399 downwards.
TAGCATGCGCCTAGAAAGCAGCAAATACCGTATTTTCACGACTATAAGGCGCACCCTCAATGAATGACAGTTTTTCCATATATAAGGCGAACTGTATTATAAGGCGCAGTGTCTATTTTGGAGAAAATGTAAGACTTTTAAGTGCGCCTTATAGTGGTGAAAATTGCTAATTGCTATTGACTTCCAGGTATGAAGCACTCACTACACAGTCACCTCTAGAGCCAGCCATTGTTGATGTTTTGGATTTTTTTTGTATAAAATCTTGCAGTGGGGGAGGAGCTATATGATGGAAGATTTTGTAAACTAAGATGGCATCTGCATATTTAACAGTATTGTTTCAGTTCAGGTGTTTGTGTTTTTTTTAATATCCGACAGTGGTGGTTTTTGGTTTTCTGTTTTTTCCATATATCAGGCACACTGGATTATAAGGCGCACTGTCTATTTTGGAGAAAAAATCAGACTTTTAAGTGCGCCTTATAGTCGTGAAAATACGGTAGATTGTTATTCATCGTTAAAAATTGACGGGGAAGTTAGACGTAGCAGCTAGCATCGTCATTTACGTAAGAGCTAGCAAGGAATTAGCATTATCCTTTTTGTAAAGTCGGGTCTAACTTAGAAACTTTTATTCTGATGAAGAGCATGTGAAACTCTGTTAATTGAATTTACGCGTGAGCGGCGTAACATCGGCTTTTTAGCGCCGGCGTAGCCTATCACATGACTTATTACAGGAGACTGTTGGCTTGAGTGTAAAGCAATTAGTCCTGCATGGAGAGTGAGGCAAAAGGAAGGACAGATTGTGTTACTGCTGCTTCAAATACTGAATTAGTGGAGTCAAGTTATGCATCTGTAGTATTTGGTCTTCGTCTACAGACGAGGCTTAAAAAAGTTGGATTGTGACATTACAGTAATCCCTCGATTTTCATGGTTAATGGAGACCAGATAAACGGAAAACTGCAAAGTAGGATCAACCATATTTAAGAAAAAGAAATATATTTTTTTAGCAAACAGAGGACAGGAGAGTGGCTTCAGCTTGCGGATTTCAGGGTGAATTTTAACTTTTTTTTTAACTTAACTTAACTAAAAAACAAAAATTATTATTAATATTTTTCAGTGCTGAGTTCTAGTAGTAAGTGGAGGGCAGGGGGAGTGGCTTCTGCTTGCGAGTTTGGGCATGGATTTTTATAATTTTCATAAATTCCCCCCCCCAAAATGTAATTAACAAAATAAAAAAATGTAATTAACAAAATCAAAAATGTAATTAACAAAATAAAACATGTAATTAACAAAATAAAACATGTAATTAACAAAATAAAACATGTAATTAACAAAATAAAACATGTAATTAACAAAATAAAACATGTAATTAACAAAATAAAACATGTAATTAACAAAATAAAACATGTAATTAACAAAATAAAACATGTAATTAACAAAATAAAACATGTAATTAACAAAATAAAACATGTAATTAACAAAATAAAACATGTAATTAACAAAATAAAACATGTAATTAACAAAATAAAAAAATCGTAATTAACAAAATAAAACATGTAATTAGCAAAATAAACATGTAATTAACAAAATAAGACATGTTTTTAACAAAATAAAATTGCCCCAGAAGAAAAAACTGCAATGTCGTGAAGCTGCAATATTTGAGGGATTACTGTATTGGCGAATTTATTATAATATAATGCACATAATCATTCACAATAGCATTAGCTACAGTCGTGTAGCAGTTCAAAATCTATGACATTGTCGTTTTTTTGTTTATTTCCGAATAGAAATAATATACTTGAAAAGACACTTTTGTAAAGTAGCTTTTTAAAAGTCTTTGGAAATGCCATATTTAGCCCTTCATTTTATTGATTGGTTTATTCAAGAAATTTGAAGCCTTTCATGCAAACTGCTTTTATTTGCCTGCAGCAAATGACGAAAATATCATTCGCTATGGCCCGAAAAATAAGATTAAATTCAGCCTACATTTCACGCTTTGGCTTTCACACGAGATGGAGTAAGTCACTTAAACAGCACAATTCCATTAGCTGAAAAATCCAAACCTGACATGTGGAAACATGAAAAGACGGATTGAGAAATATGTTGTCCATCCACAAAAAATAGGGTTGATTTTTCTATTTTTTTTATTAAAGCAGCCTAGCAGGTCAACAACAACAACAACACGCGTTAAATCTGAATAAAAATGATGATGCTTTAGCGCATATTGTCATTAAGCATGGCGGTGTGTCATTCTGGCCCTCATAATACCTTTGTGCTTGCTTCATTATCTTTGATTTGCTACATTATCCTTGTGTGAAATAAGCCAGACTGATAAATGAAATGCTTTGGCCTTGAACAATGTATTTAAAATACTGCAAGATGGCTGCTCATATCATATTTCCTGGAATCACTTTCTATTATGCTATTATTCCTCCAATGCATCATTTTATTTATTATTTTTAGGAGCAAGAGAGTCTCGAGAAAAATGTTCATTCCTTGTAAGAGACTTGCTTATTTTAGTACTTTGGATAACACTATAATGTAGTTTTTAGCAAGGATTACAATTACTATAATATGTTTAATAAGGATTTTAAGTCTTGTTCTGGATCTCATTGGAGCATAAATAAAAACAAAGAATATATTTTTAAAATATATTTACTAACTTTCTGTTAAAACCAAATAATTCAGGCAAAAATTGCATATATATAAATGTTTTTAATTATATATGTATATATCATTAAATACTAATTTAATTATAAAAAAATAGGTAAGAGTGGAAAAAAATACATATATATATATATATATATATATATATATATATATATTTATATATATATATATATATATATATATATATATATATATATATATATATATATATATATATATATATATATATATATATATATATATATATATATATATATATATATATATATATATATATATATATATATATATACATATACATATACATATACATATACATATACATATACATATACATATACATATACATATACATATACATATACATATACATATACATATACATATACATATACATATACATATACATATACATATACATATACATACATATATATATACATATACATACATATATATATACATATACATACATATATATATATATATATATATATATATATATATATATATATTAAAACCAAATAATTCAGGAAATATTGCGTCAATATAAAAAAAAATGTTAAATTATATATAATTTTTAATATTATTGATAAATAATAATTGAAAAAACATTTTTTTTAAATTAGTTATGTTAAAAATATAATTAATATTCAAAATTCTCTCTATATATATACATATATATAATTTAACAAAAATATGTGTATTTTGATGCAATATTTCTTGAATTATTTGGTTTTAATATATATATATATATATATATATATATATATATATATATATATATATATATATATATATATATATATATATATATAGGGTAGTTTGTTCCATTGTTTTACCTAGTTTTTAATGTAAAATATTAATTTAAACAGATTTTAAACAAAGTATTTACACTTTTTTTCTGTTTTCTTTCTTCACACCCCTCCCTTCATATTATGACCAGTAAATGTAGATAGTGTTACAGTTATTTCAAAGACGTGATTCATTTGAGTGTTTTACGATGCTAAAAGTCAACAGCAAGCGTGCGTGTGTACGTTCGCCAAAGAATCAAAGAAGGGGGGGGGGGACACGGTGGAGGAGGGGGCTTCAGAGGGGGCTTCCCAACTCTACACTTTCTAATTCAATTGGAATCTTGTTTGCCTTGGCAAAAGCATGCAAAAATCATATGCCTCATCATATTTTATGTAAGATGCTTTTATACATTAGTGCATGTGATAACAGCATCTGGCATTTGATCAAATTGGATTACTGTAGGTTCCCATCCAAATAGGAAAAAAAGCCAATGCTGCAGATTTATTTTCTTGTCATATAGATTAGTGGAACGCCATCCCGGCCGGTTAGCTGTATTTATAGCCCACCCCCCTTTTGTTACAGATTGGACGTGGAATCCAAGCATCAGGTCTCAAAGGAAATAATATTATTCTAAAAAATCCCCCCAAAAAAATATATATATTAACGTCAACTCGATTTCATGTAGGCCGGACCATTTTAGATATAATATTTAGATTTTTTTTATTTTTATAAATGGATTAAAAACCCTGAATATTCCGTTTTTTATAGATCTAAAACAATGTATATTTTAGATTTATTTTTTTTAGAAATGGATTAAAAGCCCTGAATATTCAGTTTTTTTATAGATCTAAAACAATGTATATTTTAGCTTTTTTTTAAATATAATTTTAGATTTTACAAAATGATTTTTGAACTAAAAACAGGAAAAAAATTGTTTACAAAATTACAACTATCGATTTAAAAGGGGGAAATCAGGAAATATTATACATCTATAATCTTCATAAATTTTATCGTAAAACAGAAAGTCGGCACTCATGATTTTTTTTCCCGGGCCACACAAAATGATGCGGTGGACCAGATTTGGCCCCCGGGCCACCACTTTGACACCCGTGATATACATCATTACAACCCCTGCAAAGGCAAATTATTATACAACATTTAGAGTTTTTAAGTAGACAATAGCTAACTACTATTGCATTTTCCTCTTTAAAAATTGAATTTAGGGTTTTTTCCTTCGACGTCAGTCTTTATTTTTTATTAAATTTTTACTCCAAACCGACATTTTTTCTATCTGCATTAAAAGCATTGTGTCCACCCAACAAATAACAGCAAATCTTTAGTGTGCAATGCTAACATAGATGACTAAAAAATAGGATGAGCAGCATTAGGAGATGATAAATCCTCACATCTGTGGGATTATGCTCATTTTTTACAAATGCTTTGGAAAGAATATGTAATTATAAAGTGGGAATAAAAAAACTCAAATAAAGGTCACAAAGGCTGGGCTGCAAAAGCCTTTTCGTCACCTAAATAGAATTGAGATTGTATAATAATTGTTAGAACCTGTCATGATTTTGGAATAGTACAGCAGATATAGTACAAATACTTCAAGTCTGCATTTTTGGGTTGCCAAATAAGCGCTTCTCAATGAAGAATGTGGAGGCCATAGGTGTCAAAGTGGCGGCCCGGGGGCCAAATCTGGCCCGCCGGATCATTTTGTGTGGCCCGGGAAAGTAAGAGTGCTGACTT